>NC_137976.1:16472071-16684571 GCF_963924665.1 Micromys minutus
CTGTATTGGAATGGATTCTGGTGGAGTGCCCTGGATTCAGTGTAAGATCACACAGCCAAGATCAATCGAGAAGCATCAACTATTTCTGGTGAGTTTTGAAAAAGAACAGCTACATAAATATATTTAAAGAATACAAGTTTATGTAGCAACCTGCAAAAATGTATATAAAGAATATATGAAATGTTTACAAAAATGCTCATGAAGTTTGGTTTTTGTTTATACTAGTATTTTAGCATTTTACCATTCCTTTTGTAAAACAGTTATATAACAGTTATATAGTGTCATAGTGAACCCAGGAAGTATGGGGTGTTTTGGGAATAATACATTCATGTCTTTGCTAATAAAAGTCAACTGTCCTTCTACTTACAATTTGCATTAACAGCTCATCAATATAAATGGATATGATTTATTAAAATTTTACTGAGTACAGACTGAATGACCCTGGGGATTGATTGGTAATGGTACATGTAGCCTTTTATTTTTAGGTCACTGTTTTAAATTACATTTTGGCAGGGAGTAGAGGCTATTCAGTGACATATGGTGTGTGGACTGGGTTGGTGATGTCAGTCTTACTTTAACTAAGTGCTCTCCATTTAGGTTTCAATATTGTGAGAAAACTTAACTTGCTTGTAGAGCAGGTACCCATGGATTCAAAACAACACACACACAAACACACACACACACACACACACACACACACAAACACACATATATATACACACACACACAAATCAATAAAATTATTTTAAGAGTTGGATATTATCAAAAATATGAAAAATGCTCACTGAAATGTTTTTATTATGAAACACATTTACATGACAGGTGTAGGAGTTTAACAAAAGTGAGTAAAATAGTCTGATGTCTTATGTTAAATCTTTATTTTCATTTTTACTTAATAATTTTTATGCTCGATGTTTTTTTCTGATTTATATTTAATACTTAGCTTATTTTTCTGTAATAGGACATTAAAGCATTTCATATAGTTTAATTTTTGAATCACAGTGTTCTGTATAAAGATCCTAAAGACAAAACATTCTTCTCAACAACCAATAGAACTTTCCTAAAGTAGATCTCCTAAATTAAAACTGATTTTCTGAAATATATTTCATAAAATAAAATTAATCTGTATGAGCAAATGTAAGAATATTGAAATGACAATTCAATTCTATCTTCCCACAATACAATAAAGTTAGAAACACTTATATAGCAGACTATGGCCTTGTCAGGCATCAATGGGAGGAGATGCCCTTTGTCCTATCAGGGATTGATGCCCCCAGTATAGGGGGATGCCATAGCTAGCATTTATTAATAGTAAATATTTTCTCACACAATTTACATATATTTTAAAATATGTTCAACAACTTAAGCTATCATGAAAGACTGATTAATCTTGTTTTATATTTCATCTTACAACAATCAGAATGATTAAACCACCAAAAAAAATACTAGCATGAGTTTTAAGGAAATGGGGAGACCCTTATTTACTATATATGGGAATGTAACTATTCTAGACAGTACATAAATTATCCTGTATATACTTAAAAAAAGATATATATATATATATATATATATATATATATATATATATATATATATAAAACATATGATCCTGTGATTCCACTTAGTTAAGGTTTCCATTGCTGTGAAGACACACTATGACTAAGGAATTTTATAACAAACAACATATAATTAGGGCTAGCTTATAGGGTCTGTGGTTCAGTCTGGTATTTTCCTAGTGGGAAGCATGGCGGAGTACAGGCAGATTTAGTTCTGAGAATTTTGCATTGCTATCCAAAGGATTATAAGAGCAGACTCTCCCTAGATAGATAAGAGGAAGTTCTCAGACTCCACCTGTACAGTGACAAAGCTCCTCTAACAAGGCCACACCTTCTCTAACAGTTCCTAATAGTGACACTCCCCATGGACCAGCCATGTTCAAATCACAAGCACCACTCATTGGCATATTCCCAAAGACTGTATATACTCATACAAAGAAACTGTCATTGATCATTGCTGCTTTATTCAAAAATAACTAGTAGATGGAAATGACCTCGAACCCTATGAATTAACAAAATATTAATGAAAATGTGGTCTATATGCCCAGTGGAATCTTATGGGGTTTATGGAAAATTACAATACTGAAATTTGAAAGAAAATGTATAGAGCTATAAATACTTACTGTGAGTGATGCAATACATACTCAGAAAAATAAACATCACCTCTTATGAGTTGTGGCCTGTTACTAAATCTTACTTATGTGTTTGAACTGGAGTACTCACAAACATCAGAAAAATAACAAGTGTATTCATGGAGAACCTTCAACGGAAGAGTGGCCAAACATGCATTGTGTAAAGAGGAAAATGGAAAAATGGAACATGGAGTGTTAAATAATATTCTATATGGAAGGCAGCTGTGGGGAAATCTATGAGTTGAAACAGCATAAGATTTTAAAGTAAGTTATTCTATGATTGCAGAGTGACAATACTTCTTAGAGACTTCAGAAGATATCAAATTACAAACTAAGTGCCAATGGTGAGTTAATTTTATCAAATTATTTGTCAGTGGGTTCCCATGAGCTTATAATATATGAGGTGGTTCTATGCCATGACTCACTTAAAGTGTAGCTCCCTGCCTCTGCACAAAATCAAATCAGCTGAAACACAGTCCCTGATTAATATATACTCATGAATGAGAACAAAATTCTCAAACAATAAAAAATTATGTAAATCATGTGAAATCCAGCAACAGATGAATAGGATAAAATTGATGGCTGAAAAAAAAAAAAAAAGAACTGACAAGCGGTTCTATGACAGCTCAAACATAAGAGGAGCATCATGGTTTTCTCTACTTTTTTCATTGGTGTTTAGAACTATGACGGATTGTGAGACAGATAGTATGAACTATCAAAATATGTAGTTTGTCCTTATAAGAAAAATACTTTAAAAACGATGTTGATGAACAGACATTTTATAAATATATTGGAAAGCATAAGTTTATATATTTAAGTAGATTTTTTATATGAATTAAATATTAATAAAGCCATTTTCTCTTCATTTGAAAAGTAGAATGATAAAGTGATTTCATGATTTTCTTGAGCTGCTTTGTGGTGTGACTGAAGATACCACCAGGACACAATTCTTCCCACAGCCTCATAGATAAGTAGGAATATTAATTCATTAAATGAACATCAGTTTCTACTATCTTAAGGCAAAGTAAAGCAATAAAAATTATGCTAATATAGTTCAATGTGAGTCTCTGAAAGGATCAGAATTGGATGTGGCCCAAATCTAAATTTTACACATTAAAAAGGCAATTCCATTCAGCAAAGTTATTGATTAGCATTACAACAATGGCAATTTTAATTATATATGTGAGATAAGCAAACCAAAATTAAGAAATGGGACTAATTATGTGGTCCACTGGGTAAAAGGTCCTGACACATATGGGTAAGTTTCTGAGTTCAAATCCTCAGCATTCATATAAAACCTTGTAAATAGCCATTTGTACCTCAAATTACAGTGCTGTGTTTGGTAGAAGCAGGCCTTTTCTTGGCATTCTTTTGTAGGCTAGCATAGTTACAGGCTTGTTAGCAGCTTAGAGATGATTGTCTCAAAAAAAAAAAAAAAAAAAAAAAAAGACATAAATGGACTAATCCTCTGAAAAATAAACCAGCCACAATTAAATGCTTTCCTTTTTAAGAGAACAAAATAAGACAGAAAGTTGAAGGACAGGATGTTAGATATAGCATCCCCCTTTGGTGTATCATAACAGAAGTATGTGTTTTGAATTCTCATGCATTCTACAAAATGGGCTATTTGACTTAATGTCTTTTCTTTTTCTTTAAATATAATGCAAATGTACTAAGAGAGAAGGATACCTTATCTCTTTTAAACTTTTTGTTTATTTGATTTTGTTTTTTTTTTTTTTAAGTTCACAAAACTAAGTAGAGAATGCACAAAATTAAACTGATTCTTTAAATCATGTGATTTATAGAAGGGTAGGCCAAGATTTTTTTAAAAATTTTTTGAACATTTTAATTGTAAAAAAAGATAAATGAACAAATTTTAGGCATGTTTGCAAAAAAGCATGCAAATACGTTTTTGTCAGTGCTTGGCTTTTTTTTCCCCAAAGTTTTGGTATTGTGCATTAAGGTCTTACTAGTTACAATGAGCATAAAGTACAAGTAAAACAGGATGTAACCTGTCATGATGTTTTGTGGGGGAATTCAAACCCTGACTTAGACAAAATGAATAATTCATTATGGAGAGCATGGAATGGCACATCGCAACCAAAGTAACTAGATCATTGGTCAACCTCACCACACAACAAAGAGGAGTAAAACCTAGACATGATGTGAATGTATAAATGCTTAAAGTGGGCTGTCAGTGGTTCACCTTGTCCAGCAATGCTTCACATTCAAAAATTTTATAATCTACCAAAAATTCTTCACTGGCGACAAAGAAATAAATTCTATGAGAGTTTTGGAGTTGCTTCTTTTAATCTATCTCTACCTCTACCATACCTCTACCTCTAAGTCTACATCTATCTCTATATATCTGCGTATCTATTTATCCTCATATATCCCTATTGAAGTTTTTCTACTGAAGTTCAGACTCCTTCCCCTTTCCTCAGCCACCTCTACCACCTTCCCTGTCTCCCAGACTCTAGCTGTCCCTGCCTTCCTACAGCAAAGAACAAGCCTATGCAAATTATCAACCAAATAATTAATAATGTATAATAAATGTAAATAAGAGCATTCACTTATGGTTTTTTTTTTGTTTTTTTTTTTTTTTTTTTTTTTTTTTTTTTTTTAGCTTCATGTGGTCTGTAAGTTGTTTTTGTCTTGGGGGTGGTTATTGAGAACTTTCTGGGACTAGTATCCAGTTATCACTGACTGCACATTATGGCTGTTCTTTTGTGAATGGTTTACCTCACTCAGGATGATAGTCTCTAAATCCATCCATTCACCTAGGAATTTCGTGAAGTCATTGTTTCTAATAGCTGACTAGTACTCCATTGTGTAAAAGTACTACAATTTCTGAATCTATTCATCTACTGAAGGACATCAATTTATAAATGTTAGAACTACCTTTACTATAAGAATATACATTTAAATTAGCTTTTAATCAATATTTATATGAAAAAGATTAATTTTTAGTATAACAAAATATATCAAGAGTTGATTTTTTTTTGTTAATTACAGAGTCTGTGTGTGCTTATAACATCCAATTTACAGAAAACAATTTTCTACTTTATTTAGAATCCTGGACAGTGTACATATAATGGGCAGCAAATAGTGAGGTTAATAGCATACAAGTGACACTTTCCTTATTCTTTCTTCATGTTAAACATTTTAAAAAATAATCCAAGAGCTAGAAATATAGCCTTGTGGCAATTTTTGGTATTCAATGATCATTATGTTTAATCTATACACACCAAGAAAACTCTGTTTTCATGTTCTGTTCTGTTCTACATGTACTTTATGCCTATTGTAACTAGTGGGATTTCAATGTATGCTATCAAACCTCTAAAAGAATTGCCAAAATGCTTTCAAAAATCTGTACATGTATTTCTCTTCTTTAAATAAAGTTGTAAGAAAAAATAAATTAATATATTTATATTCTGTTACAATTATTTATTTTTTTCTGTTGACTGTAATACTGTACTATAAGAAGATCTTTAATTAAAATGTACTTGAATATACTGTATAAGTATGTACATATTATATATTATTGCTCAAATGTTGCCACTAATTACCCATGGCAAAGTTCAGAATATTAATAAATTGTATGTATTGTCACTAATTATGTATCAGTGTCAATTTACTTAAATTTCATTTAAATGTAACTTCAAGGATATAGTAAGTTTTGAGAATTCAGCATGAACTATATTCTGTCACTTTTTTGTTAACCATAATTATTAATATGTTATCTCATAATCTTAAACAATTTTTTCATGCATCATTTATGTCATCAATCTCTATTTAATTTTTACAACTAAATTTAACCTTTTAACAACATTCTAATGTATAGTTAGAGATAAATCACAACAGATACTTCAATTATACCTCCAGTGTACATATAAATATTTAACAAACTCTATGTGGAGAAGTATATGCAAGGATTTCAGCATGTTCTTTATTTGGTTGTTGTCTTCCTTCCTTTAGCTTGAGAGAGGATTTCCTAGGTATACTAGGCTGTTAGAGTGTAGACATAATTTATATTTGCCTGATGCAATTGTCACCTAGAGGGTTAGTGCTAAATAAATTTACCATTTTTAGCTGTTTCTGAATTTAGGATAGATTGTTCAACATAGCAGTTCGTACCTCAAACTTCTCTCCAAGTTGACTGATTCAAACTGGCTTCTTTTGACTTCTCACTGAATTTCTCTGCTCGGACTCAAACTAACTTTAGCAAATTATTGCAATATTCTGGTTCATTCTACCTTAATCTGCAACCTATATCTTTAAAAAGTCCCAGTAAAACCCCCTCCTGGCTATCTATTTTTGTCTCTTTTTGTTTCTTTGTCTCTCTCTTTTTCATGGTCTCTCCATTTCTGTTGCTCTGTGTCTCTATCTCTGTCTCTCTCTGCTACATATCCAGCTGGAGTCATGAGATTCTCCATTTTTACTCTTTGGTTGGTGGTTTAGTCCTTGGGGTCTCTGAGCTGTCTGGTTGGTTGATATTGTTATTCTTCCTGTGGAGTTGCAAAACCTTTTGCTTCTTCAATCTATTCTCTAACTCTTCCATCAGTGTTTCTGTTCTCCCTCCAAGGATTAGCTGCAAGTGTCCTCATCTGTATTAGTAAGGCTCTGGCAGAGCCTTTCAGGAGACATTGATATTAGGCAGCTGTCAGAAAATACTTCTTGGCATCAACAATAGTGACTGAGTTTGGTGGCTGAATATGAGATGTATCTCCAGGTGGGGCAGGGAAATACAAATCATAACAACCCTGAGATTCCACTTCATAACTCTCAGAATGGCTTTGATAAAAATTTCATCAGATGCTGTCAAGGATGTGTAGAAAGAGGAACACTCCTCTATTATTGGGATTGTGAGCTGGTACAACCATTCTGGAAATCAGTCTGGTGTTCCCTCAGAAAACTGGACATAATATTACCCGAGGACCTAGGTATAATACCGAAAATATGCTTCAATATATAACAAGGACACATGTTTCTCCATATTCATGGCAGCCTTATCTAGAATAGCTAGAAGATGAAAAGAACACAGATGTCCTTCATCAGAGGAATGGATACAGAAATTGATTTACATTTATACAATGGAGTACTACTCAGCTATTAGAAACAATGACTTTATGGAATTCCTAGGCAAATGGAAGGGACTTGAAGCTATCATCCTGAGTAAAATAACACAGTCACAAAAAAAAAAAAAAAAAAAAAAACACGGTATGTACTCACTGATAAGCACACACTAGCCCAAAAGCTTGGAATATCTCATATACAATTCACAGACCATATAAAGCTCAAGAAGAAAAAAGACCAAAATGTGGATGTTTTAGACCTTCCTAAAAGTTGGAACAAAATACTCATATAAGGAAATACAGGAACAAAGGGTGGAGCAGGGAGTGATAGAAAGGCAATCCAGAGACTGTCACCTGTTTTCAATTTCAGTGAATTTCAAATGAAAGCCAACAGAAAAGACACACTGACGGTATTTAACTAGATCATATATGGAGTATGTAATACAAATTTGAATGTAGTTCAGATTTTAACTTTGCTTTCATTATTTTTAAATGAGAAATAATTCTAGTCATCATCTGCCAGTAAATTTTTTGGCCAGGGTAATTGCTGTCCAGTGGAAAATATGAAAACTTAAAAAAAACAGTTCTCTATGAATATTTAGCTTTAATGCAATTACAACATTGTATTATCTTCTTTAAACAAGGTCTCACTGACATGGGCAGAGCTTGCTAACTGGTTATTCTTTCTAAAGCAAGACTTAAATACCCCTTGTCTCTTCTCAGTGCTTTGACTAGAGGTGAGTGCACCACTGTGCTCCAGCGTTATGTGACAGCTGGGACTTGAATTCAGGTTCTCTTGCTTGCATCCCAAGTACTTTAAGCACTGTGCCATATCCCTAGCTCCTACTTCATCAACTTTAAAATACCCACAAATGATTTTGTACCAGATAATGGTTGAAGCAAACCTGTGATCTGATCCTTTATATGATAGTCAGTCAAACAGGCCTAGAGAACATAAAACTTTTATTTGATATATTGATGCCACGGCTTAGACAGTGGCAGGAAAAGAACAAGGAAATAGGTTAAAGAGTCCTTGTCTTGAGATATTTTAATCTTGGAGAGTCCCTGACTAATATAATTACAAGTCTCCAGTGTGAGGTGCATTCTCTACACTTTATGAAACAAATTTTGTTGTTACATTTACAAACTCACTTCAACAGATGTATCCTTTCCTCATTAGTCTAGTGATCAGAGAAAAAATTTCTGGAAGGACACACTGAAATTCAATTCAAGCAGAGTCATAATCTTTTGAGTCTCCGGGAAAAAAATGAATATTAAATGCCTATGCCTGCCACCAAAACTCCTAATTATTATTCTGAAGGAGAATTGTGCTGGCACCTTCCCATTTGCAGAGATACTTAAAAGCTTCCAGACCATCCACAGTTACTCAAAACCCTGCCTGGTGGCTTTCAGATAGTCCTCAAAATATCCTTTCATGTAGATGCTAAAAACAGCTTTTTTAGATCAACAGAGAAAGAATGGGTTGAAAACTTCATCTGACCTTAGGCCTGCACTGTACCCTCTGACTCAATTTAGCAGAAGGCTTCATTGGAAATGTATGCAGATACATAATGTTTAAACATAGGACTTGCACCCCAGCCTAGCTATTGTCAACTAGGTAGTACCCAGCAAGAAAATCAGTACCTTTATAACAGTCAGGAAATTTTGCTAACACTTAAGTTAAATATCATTAGCAAAATATGATCATTATTTTGAGAGTTAAGCTCATACCTAACACTTAAATAAAGTGCTTGACTATTCGCAAGTGAATAAAGATAGTAATTCTTTGAAAATATATAAGTGCATTTTAATTATACAATATGTCTGTGTGTAAGAGGGGACTGTTTGTGCATAAATAAAAAAAGAGCAGAAGTGCCCTGCCCCGTAGATCTGTAATTACATGTGCATAACACTGTGCCGTTCATTCTGGAAATTGAACTTGGGATCTCTGAATATGCATTATGTCCTCTTTAAGACTGAACATCCTTCGTGCCACAGATGCAAATATTCATTCAGAAAACAATTTTTTAGCATATGCTTAATAATTTTTCATGCACAGTGATAAAACTAATACGTGGTAGGTACTACACAAACAATTGGGAGAAGGTAATAATTAATCTTACCCATTTTAACAGTTATTGGGCTTTAAGAAAGATGAGTTTCTAGATTTTTTGTTGTCGTTTTTATTAATCTTTTTTATTGAATATTCTCTGTATTTACAATTCAAATGGGATCCCCTTTCCATCTCTTCCATCTCCCCTCCCAATCCCCTTTCCTCCATTAAGGTGCTCCCTCTTCCAACCACTCTCTCCCATTTCAGCACCTATGCCATTCCCTACACTTGGAAAACGAGCTCTCACTGTACAAAAGTCCTCATGTCCTATCAATACCAGACAATGCCATCCTCCACTACATAATGCAACTGGAGTCATGGGTATCTCTATGTGTACTCATTGGTATTTTAGTTCCTAGGACGTCTGGGAGAGGTGAGTATTTAATAATTTTGTTCTTCCAATGGTGTTGCAAACCGTTTCAGCTCCTTCAGTCCTTTTTCTACCTCCTTCATTGGGGTCCCCATGTTCAGTGCTATGGTTAGCTGCAAGCATCCTCATCTGTATCAACATGGCTCTGGACAAACCTCTGAGGAGGCCTCCATATGTGGCTCCTGCCAGTAAACACTTCTTGACATCAGCAATAGTGACTGGGTTTGATGTCTGCACATTGCACCCCATTTTCTGTATTCATTCTTCTGTTGAAGAATGTGTTTCTCCAGCTTCTGGCTGTTATAAATAAGGCAGTTATGAACATGGTGGAACAAGTATTCTTGTTATATGTTGGAGTGTCTTATGGGTATATGTCCAGGAGTGGAGTAGCTGGGTCTTCACTTAGTATGTCCAACTTTCTGATGAACCACTAGACTGATTTGAAGAGTGGCTGTACTAGCTTGCAATCTTACCCCATTATTAAACCAGAATCTTTTAGCAATAACAAGCCTAAGAATGACAAGCCTAAGCTCTCAGTGACAAAATAGTGTCATTTACATTTTCAGAAACCAAAAACACAGCGAGGGTTGTGTAATTAGATATATAGACCTATCAATAGGTGGAAATTTATGTCTGTTATTATAAATTGAGTCAACAAAGAATGGCTTGAGTATTTGTGGAGTCTAAAGAAGAAACTCTTACTATTATGCTCCTGAGTCAATATGGTTTCTAAATGTATTCTCCATTTATCTTTATAATTAAAGATTATTGTAATTCTTACTTCTTATTAAAGAAAACTTTTATGCAGTAAGCTCTAGCTATTTCAGAAATCCAAAATTGGTCAAAAAGTAGAGAACTAGAGCCAGGGGATATCCTTCTCCAATTAGTTCATATACAATGAATCCCTTTCACCTCACCTAGGGCTTGAGAAATGTTGTGAACTGTTTGCTTAAGATACGGATTTAAACCAAGGGCAGAGAATTTTTACATATGAAATATTTGCAATATGACTGGCTAAACAAGACCTGAATAATGTCTGTGCCAATCAACATGCCAGTATACATAGAGAAAGTTTTCAGAACTCTTCATCATAAAGGAAAGGTATAGTATACCAGTGGTTGTTCAATATGTGATAATTTTCTCCACTATGAGCCTCCTGACAGTTTATACCATTCTAAATAGTCAGCCCAAAATACATATACTAACAACAATAATGATAGAAGATATCAGAAAATATCAGCTATATAAGAAGAAGTGGAGGAAGAGAGAGGTGATTCACAATGGGCAAGAGAAGTGAAAATTAATATAAATTCCAGGAACTCATGGGTGAAATCCTGAAAAATGAATTAATTATCTTCCAAATAGGAAAGAAAAACAAACATTACTCCAAGCCAATATTATATGGATTTTTAAAAGTCAAAATAATCTTGGCATTTCCAATTAAGGGTTTCAATATGTGGTATCTCTTTTCAGATCGTGACTACTTACTGAAAAGGAAATAAAATATATAGATAGATACTTGAGTTACAACTATAACCACCAACCATGAGAAGACATATGTGGGTTTTTGCAGAACGGACACCAGATGAAAGAGAGTAATATGAGTCAAACCATCTCATAAGAGCTGAACTTGGTAGAAAGAGACAAACATGTTTGTATTTGTGTTCAAAGCGTTGCAAATGTATGTTAATTGATTTATATAGATTTTAGTATTCAAATCTAATTTAACACAGTATCTTGTGTTTTCATATGTTCAGTCTTTCAATTACCTTTTTTGTACAGTAAAAAATTCCATACTGTTAACTTTCTATAATTATAATTTCATAGGGATTATGTGCTCTTTTTAGTTTCAGTCCTCTGGTATAATTATAAAAGTATTCTTTTACTGGAGTAATTTAATTTTATTTCATCTTCATTAGGTAAGACTGAAAAAGTAAATAAAAAGAATATCCATGTTTTTTTTGAAAGAGGAATAACCACATGCTCCATAAATAGTAGGACTTTCCATTCATGAATCAATGAATGTGACCTTAGAATACAAAATGTTTTGTATATGTTGTTTGACAATGTTGACAATTACATGCATGCCATAGATCATTCAAATTCCCAACTATGCCTCACACAATGAAAATTCACCACTTTAAAGAAGATCATAATTTCATAAAAGATTTAACATGAATTATGTCAGATTTTATAGGAAAGTACACAATGCCTTGATCATCAGCCAAGAAGCCCAGTTTTGGGTAATGGATAGGTGGCCTTTATAGTAGATGCTTCCTGGCATTCTTCTTGAAGTATTTTCTTAGCCCAAGTGACCCATTTACTTTTTATGACCCATGTATTTTACAAGTTATTCTCTCAGTATTTATTTATTTATTTATTTTTATATAGTTTACTTATAATATTTCTTCATAAAGAAAGAAGAAAAAAACATTATTAACAATATTGGGCAAAAGTTTGGAACAAACTCATTTGTTCCTCATGACATATCAACAAAGATTATAATGTGATTCTTTGGACAACAGTGTGTCTAAGATAAAAGATAAGGAGTTGAATATACCCACAATATATCTGTTTGAGAGTTGTCAAATAATTAAGTTTAATATGCACTTTGGAAGTTTTCATACTGTTCTGAGTTAAGTGTCAAGATGGTTTCATCTAAAGCTTAAACTTGGGGGTGCCTATCATTTTTAATGCAAAATCTCATGTCAGTGAATAGGAAAGTTCCACCATCTTAGAAATAACCTACATTGATATATCATTGTGTTTTCTTCAAAATCTGCAGTTTGCAGTAGGGTTTAATGTTGATGCTTTAGACTCAATGTATCTTGTCAGTGTATAACAAATGTGTTGGTGATATTCATATAGTTCAATAATTTACTTGACCGTTATTCATCCACAACTTTCCAAGTGTTTAAGTCAATCACTGGTCCTATCTCTTTTGGCATAATTTTATGGTGGGTTTTTCCATGGTACTACTTATTTGCAGAAAGCACTTATGTCTTATTGAAAGCATAAGAAGAATTTGCATTTTAGTGTAGATATGTCTTTCTTCTTGTGCTAGAAGTAGTGTGTACAATGGCATTTTTGGGCCCTTTGTTGTATATTTTGACAAATAATATAACAGAAAACATACAATAATCAAATAATACAAACAAACAATATATGCTGAAAATATCAAAGAGGATATGTATCAGTGGAGGTATGCATGCTAAGTTTATGTCTAATAGGATATGTTTGCTGCCAAGAGAAGCTTTTTGATCAAAGCCAAGAAAAACTTTCCCTCTTTCCATATGACATCTAAGAATAAATTAGATAACAGACCTATTTTCAAATCAATTCTGTTTAAAATGTTATTCTTGCTTGCTTATATTTTGTGAGAATCTTTTATTATACATATTACACAATTTAAGGTTTTCTCAAAGTTCATGGATACACCCCCCCCCCCAGTATATTTGCTGTCTATTAGTCAAGTTTTTCAGTTGACATCTCAAACTCATAAATTCTAATACAGAAATATTTGCATCAATGTATAATTTTGTGCTCTCTTACTGAATAGTTTTTATTCCTCTTTCCTCACATTGTTTATTTTTGTTTTGAGGAAGTATGTGATGTTTCTTCCCTTTCAAATTGAGTGTATTTATGTATATCTATGATGACTTTTTCTGTTTTATTGGATATTTTCTTTATTTACATTTAAAATGTTTGACACTTTTTTCCACTTTCCCCTCCTGAAAGCCCTTATCCGATCTGCTCTCCCTCTGCTTAAATGTGGTTGCTCTCTTACCTACCTAGTCCTAATATTCCCCTACAAAGGGGCATCCTGCCTTTCCAGAACAAAAAGCCTCTTCTCCCATTGATGCCCCACAAGGCCATCCTCTGATGGAGGACATATGGGTTCTTTACAGATTCTGGCTATTATAAATAAGGCTGCTATGAACATAGTAGAGCATGCATCCTTGTTACATGTTGAAGCAACTTTTGGGTATATGCAAAAAAAAAAAAAAAAAAAAAAAAAAAAAAAAGATAAAGCTGAGTACTCAGGGCGTACTTGTCCGTTTTTCTGTGGAGCTCCAGACTGATTTCCAGAGTGGTTGCAATCCACCAACAATGGAGGTATGTTCCCCTTTCTCCATATTCACCCCAGCATCTACTCTCACCTGAGATTTTAATCTTAAGGACCCTGACTGGTGTGAGGTAGAATCTCAGGATTGTTTTGATTTGCATTTCCCTGATGACTAAGGAAAATTTCTTCAGGTGCTTCTAGGCCATTCAATATTCCTCAGATGAGAATTCTTTCTTTAGCTCTGTTCCCTGTTTTTTTTTTAATAGGGTTATATGATTTTCTGGATTCTTGAATTTTTGGATATATTGGATACTAGCCTTCTATGAAATTTTAGATTGATAATGATCTATTTCCTATTAGTTAGTTGCCATTTGGTTCTAATATCAGAATCCTATGGCTTACAGAAGCTTTAAAATGTTGTGAGGTCCTATTTATCTATTTCTCATTTTAGAGCATAACTCATTGTTATTCTATTCAGGAACATCTCCCCTGTAACTCATATTTGAGGCTCTTCCTCATTTTCTTTTTAACTAATTTCAGTGAGTCTGGTTTTACTTGGAGTATCTTAATTCACTTGGATATGAACTTTGTACAAGGAGATAAGAATGGATTGATTTGTATTCTTCAACATGCTGATTGCTAGTTGAAACAGCACCATTGAGAATCTTGAAGCAACACCAATAAAATCAGGGATTAGACAAGCTTACCCCCTCTCTCCCTACCTATTCAATGTAATACTTGAAGTACTATCCAAAGCAATCAGACCATAAAAAGAGGTCAAAGGGATACAATTTGTAAAGGAAGAAATCAAAATATCACTATTTGCAGATGATATGATAGTATATTTAAGTGACACCTAAAATTCCACCACAGAACTTTTACAGTTAACAAACACCTTCAGCAATGTGGGTGGACATAAAAATTAACTAAAAAAAAAAAAATCATAGCCTTCCTCTGCTCAAAACACAAACAGGATGAGAAAGAATTTAGAGAATTGACACACTTCACAATAGCCACAAGGAATATAAAATTCTTTAGTGTGACCCTAAGCAACTAAGTGAAGGATCTGTATGAAGAGAACTTCAAGTCTCTGAAGCAGGAAATTGAAGAATACCTCAAAAGGTGGAAAGATCTCTGATGATTATGAATTAGAAGAATCAACATAATAAACATGGCTATCTTTCCAAAGGCATCTACATATTCAATGCAGTCCCTATTAGAATTCCAACTCATTTTTTCATAAAGATATAAAGAGAAATTTTTAGATTCATTTGGAATAATAAAAAACCCTGAAAGGCAAAAATCACTCTTAAAAAAAAAAAAAAAAAACTCATCTGTGGGGGATCACCAACCCTGACCTTGAGCTGTACTACAAATTAATCATCATAAAAAACTTCAAGGTATTGGTACAGACAAAGGCAGATAGATCAATAAAGTAGAATCAAAGACCCAGGAATGAGTCCACACATCCATGGTCATTTGATATTTGACAAAGGACCTAAAGAACATTCCATGAAAAAAAGGACAGCCTCTTCAACAAATGGTGCTGGTTCAACTGGCAGTCAGCAAAAAGAAGAATGAAAATCAATCCTTTCTTATCTCCTGGTATAAAGCTCAAGTCCAAGTGGATCAAAGACCTCTACATAAAATTAGGTAAACTGAAACTAATAGCACAGAAAGTGGGGAAGAGCTTAGAACAAATAGGCATAGGGGAAGTTTTCTTTAACAGAACACCAATGGTTTATGCTCTAAGATCAAGAATCAACAAATCGGACCTCATGAAATTGCAAAGTTTCTGTAAGCTAAGGACACTGTCAAAAGGACAAATCAGCAACCAAGAGATTGGAAAAAGATCATTACCAATCCTACATTTGATAGAGGTATAATATCCAATATATACAAAGAACTAAAAAGTTAGCATGTAGGGAACAAAATAATACTATTAAAAATGGGGTACAGACCCTTCAGAATTGTCAAAAACAATATGAAATACCTGGGTGTGACTCTAACTAAGCAAGTGAAGGACCTGTATTATGAGAACTTCAAATCTCTGAAGACAGAAATTGAGGAAGATTTCAGAAAATGGAAAGATCTCCTATGGCTCATGGATTGGAAGGATCAACATTTTAAAAATGGCCATCTTACCAAAAGCAATCTACAGATTCAATGCAATCCCCATCAAAATTCCAACCCAAATCTTCATAGAGTTGGAGAGAGCATTGTGCAATTTCATTTGGAATAACAAAAAAAAATGTATAATAGGGAAACTTATCCTCAATAACAAGAAAACATCTGTGGGAATCCCCATCCCTGACCACAATCTATATTACAAGGCAATTGTGTTAAAAACTGAATGGTACAGTTACAGACATAGGCAGGCGGATCAATGGAATAGAACAGAAGATCCAGAAATAAACACTCATATATATAGTCACTTGATTTTGACAAAGGAGCTGTAACATTCAATGGAATAAGGACAGCCTCTTCAACAAATCCTGTTGGTCCAAATGGCACTCGCCATGCAGAATGAAAATAGATCTTTTCTTATCTCCTTGTACAAATCTCAAGTGCAAGTGGATCAAAGATCTCCACATTGAACCAGGTACACTGAAACTATTAGAGAAGAAAGTAGAGAAAATCTTAGAACACATAGGCACAGGGGAAATTTTCCAGAACAAAACAAAAATGGCTCATGCTTTTAGGTCAAATATCAACAAATGGGACTTATTGGGATTGCAAAGTTTCTGTAAGGCTGAGAACACTGTCAAGAAAACAAAATGGCAGCCAACAGATTGGGAGAAGATCTTTACCTACCCTACATCTGATAGAGGCCTAATATCCAAGTTATACAAAGAGCTCAAGAAATTAGACACCAGAGAATCAAACAATCCTATTAAAAATGGGGTACAGAGATAAACAAAAAGTTCTCAGTTGAGGATTATCAAATGGCTGAGAAACATCTAAAGAAGTGCACAGCATAATTAGTCATCAATGAAATGCAAATCAAAACAACCCTGAGATTCTACCTCACCTCAGTCACAATGGCTAAGATCCAATACTCACATGACAGCAGATGCTGGTGAGAATGTGGAGAAAGAGGAACACTTCTCCACTGTTGGTGGGGTTGTAAACTGGTACAACCACTCTGGAAATCAGTCTGGTGGTTCCTCAGAAAAATGGACATAGTACTACCTGAAGACCCAGTTATTCCACTTCTGGGCATATGCCCCAGAGACGCTCTAACATACAACAAAGACACATGCACCACAATTTTCATAGCATCCCTATTTAAATGGACAAGTACTCCCTGAGTACTCAGCTTTACCACTCCTGGGCATATACCTAAAAGATGATACAACATATAACAAGGACACATGTTCTACTATATTTATAGCAGCGTTATTTATAAAAGCCAGAAGCTGGAAAAAACCCAGGATGTCCTTCAACAGAGAAATGTACTTCTTACAGTATAATTAGGCTCTGTAAACAAGCTATTCTTTAGGCTCAATTAAAGTAGGTGAAGCTCATTCAGAAAGTACTAAATTCTTTCCTCTTGTGGAGGTTTAAGGGAGTTTTTCTATAATATTCAAAATAGGACTTAGCAGAAACTAGTGGTAAAAGTGTGCTGTTGGATTGGATATGTATATGTATGTACATACACTATACATACACATATATGTATGGAATTATACAAAAACATACATCTACATGAAAATACACACACACACGCACACACACACACACACACACACACACACACATACACACACAAACATACATGGCTGTTTATTTGGAACTTTCCCCATTCTGCTAATTTTTTAGTGGTATTTTCTGAGCAGAATCCTGTTTAAAAGTTCACGCTGTGAAAATTTGTGTTTGTATTATAATGAACTGAATCAATCTTTATTAAGCTCAAAATAGGAGGAAGAATTTAGATGTAAAACTTCATTTACTTCATAAATCTTATTGCTCATTTTTAAACTAATTCTTAGACAAAGACATCCAGTCTCCATACAGGTCAGGTGTAAGAGCAAAATCCAGGACACTGGTATTTCTAAATATTTGTTTAGAGATTATATGATTCATATAATATAAACTTATTTTTCTTCTTTCTTTTAAAATAAGATACATAATACATAAGAGAAGTGGTATTATTTGTTAAGCTCTATGTGGTTTTAGTGTTTTTTTTTCTTATTTAGCTCTTAGTTAAGTCACTTCATTCCTGTGATCAGGAGAATTAAGACTTATTTACTAGCATTCTACAAATGCTAAACTGCTCTAACTCTGCAGACTTTAGTTAATCTCTCATTCATACTGTGGATGAAATGTATGTCCTAAGGGTTTTTTGTTTGAAAAATGAAATCCTGTAATATTAAAAGCATTGATCAGCATGTGATGCATTTATAAAATTTTATTTTTAACAATAATCACAATATGGCACAACATTTTCTGAATTTGCATTCCAATATTAGTCTATCTTAATAGCATCTGAAAATAAGGTATAATATGTTCTATAAGTATTCATGGAAATAAAATTATTTATAAATCATATTAATCAAAACTAAAATGTAGATCAAACTACCCTACATAGTTGAATTATAAGTACACAAATAAAAATGTAATTTGACTAAATTACATAAATTCTAAATATTATTTTCAATAACTTATATAATTTTAGGTTTTGGATATCTGGTGTTGAAATACATAGGAACAATCTATAGGCTGCTATCTTCAAAGAGAAAATTCTGACTTTTATAGCTTTGTGCCCCTTTGTTGAAAATTAAAGGAGAGAAACATAGTATCAATATAGGCATATGATTCAATAACTACTTTGTGTGTAGGCTGTAAACTTTCAGTGTTGATTTTCCATTTTTCCTGGGTTTTCAAAATGTGGTCTCATGCACACATTTAGAAAAGCTACTATTTCAAATGGTTGTATATTGAAATAAATGTGTCCCAAGTTCCCTTTCTATATAAAAAGCTGCTGAGAAACCTGAGCCACATAGTAGTTTAAATTACAGTAGAAAGTTAAAAGAAGAAAACATTAATTAGACATGACTACAAAGCTTCATGAAAGGTCCATGTTAAAACACAATTGTAGTTGACAATGACTGCAGTGATCGTTTTTATTTTCAATAATAATGCATTTAGGATATTCTCAAAAGTTGTTCTACCATAAAATGATAGCTGTTTATAAAATATTTTTTAAATTCATTGAGTATATACATATTGCTGCTATATTTTATCTGTACCTGATGAAAATGTGACTACAGACACACAAAAATCAATTACTGAATATGCTCTTAAAATGTATTTGCGTGCTTCATATTGAACCCAGGTTATTGGGCATTGAAATTCTCTCCTCTGCTACTGACTTGCATTTGGAGTTTGCCAGTAAACTAATGTGAGCCTACTAATAATACATCTACTTCTTTACTTTGGCTTATAAGTAGATGCCAAACTGTTTTCAGTGTCTACCTTTTCTTTTCAAGGCTTATGCTACAACTATATTAAAGACATCTAATGATAAGAATATTATGTGCAGTTTCAAAATATAAAGATGTGCAGTTGAATTGATATTGGGTGGGAGGAGGTAAGAGGACCATCTCAGGAGCGCTTCATATTCCTATTGGAGCCAGGATGTCTCTCATTAACTAGTAGCTAGGCAGATAGTGCATTAAACAGTAAGAGCCGAGATGCTACTGTTTCTACCTCCTCCAAACGGGGATTAAGCAGACTTTCTACTCTGACTACAAGAAGGAAAAATAGGATAAAGAAAGAAAGAAAGAAAGAAAGAAAGAAAGAAAGAAAGAAAGAAAGAAAGAAGGGAATATTAAATCACACCTCATGTTTACAAGGCAAACATTTAACATTTTAATTAAAAATACCTATCAGCTTGAATAATGCATGTATTTATAGACTTGCATGCCACAGTGCATTTGTGAGCAACATAACAATATTATAAATTCAGCTATCCAATTTACAAATTAATCTGGGTCCCCAGGTATTTAAATTAATGTTGTCAAATTCATGAAGTACATAAGTACATTAAGTTTTTTTATAAATTTTTAGAAGAAATATATTCACAATAATAACAAAATACATAGTACATTTCATGAGCTGAACAGATGTGCATAAGGGATAATCCACTTCACAACTCATGATAGGGAAGCAAAAGCTATATTGTAGATAAGTGTGAAAACACAGGGTATATAATTATCTATTATGTAAGTCACGTTCATAAAACTAATTGCTAAAAATTCCTAAATATTAGGAAACACTGCTGTAAATCAGAATTGTGGCCACAAGCACCACTGGGGTCTCCCCTTGAATGCCTACAAAGCAGATTTGGACTCATATTATCAACTAGGTTGTAAGTGCAGCTGTTTCTGATTCTAAAGTTACTACTAATTTCCTCCTGTTCTTTCTCCTCACACAACAATGTTCTCCTCTATTCTATTTCTTCTCCCTCCCTCTTTCCCTTTCATACTCAATCCCTTTCTCTGTTTTTGATCCTCTCATCTTCACTTTCTTCTTTATAATCTGGCCCCTTCTAATATCTTCTTAAATATTTGAGTTTTGATAGATAATAATTCTTCCAAACTGTTGTGTATTAGTACAACCACTCTTGAAAGTTACACAAGGAGGGCTCGGCCCATTGGCCAACAGGACCAGCAGTTCCCAAAAGTTTAAAGACTGGTGAGAAGGAGATATGGGCAGCCGGGGAGCAGAAAGATCACTGCCTAGTGCTCACGGAAAGCACGCCCCTGCCCTGCCTGATCCAGGGACAAGGAACCCAGCACTGGGACCTCTGTTCCGACCCGGCGGCTTGGGCGCAGAACAGGGCTCAGAACATCTGCCACCTGGACCAGTGGAGATCCAGAGACACAGACCAGATACAAGGGAAAGGCAAGAACATATCACTGAAAACAAAATTGCAAGAGGAATGCGAAAGAGTATATCCCAAGGAAACCAAGTCAACCTGGACACAAGTACCAAACTCTCCCATAATGGCAGACACTGGAATGCCAAACACTCCAGAAAAAGAAGACATAGACCTCAAATAATACCTCAAGACGCTGATAGAGATCTTTAAATAAGAATGGGAGGAAAAGCAAAAAGAATCAGAAGCTTTTAAAGAGGAAACAAGAAAAACTCTCAAAGAACTCAAAGAACTAGACGAAAACAGAACCAAAGAGTTGAAAGAATAGAAGAAGGAATTTAAACAGAAATTGACCCAATAAAGAAAACACTAAAAGAGATAACCCTAGAATTAGAACACCTGAAAAAGAAATCAGGAGTCACAGAAACAAGCATTTCCAAAAGACTGCAAGAGAGGGAAGAGAGAATCCATGGGACAGAAGACAACATTGTAAACATAGACAAAATAGTCATAGAAGATGTAAATACCAAAATCTCCTAACCCAAAATGTCCAGGAGATCTAGGACACAATGTGAAGACCAAACCTAAGGATAATAGGAATAGAAGAGGGAGAAGAATATCAACTAAGAGGCACAGTAAATATCATCAACAAAATTGAAGAAGAAAACTTTCCTACCCTTAAGAATGAGATGACCACGAGCATAAAAGAAGCCTTCAGAACTCCAAATAGGCTAGACGAGAAAAGAAATTCCTCCCGACACATAATAGTAAAAACACCAAGTGCCCAAAGCAAAGAAAGAATACTAAAAGCCGTAAGGGAAAAGGGTCAGGTAACATATAAAGGCAGACCAATCAGAATCACACCTGATACCTCAACAGAGAGTATAAAAGCTAGAAGAACCTGGACAGACATCATGCACACCCTGAGAGAGCACAAGTGCCAGCCCAAGCTGCTATACCCAGCAAAACTATCAATCACCATAGATGGAGAGATAAAAATATTTCAAGACAAATCTAAATTTACATAATATCTGACCACAAATCCAGCACTACAACGAATTATAGGTGGAAAACCCAATACAATGAGGGGAACTACATTTTAGTAAAAACAAGAAAACTCCTAAGCAAGAAAACCAAAAAAAAAAAAAAAAAAAGACACAGACACAACTCAACCTACAAAAGCAATAATACCAGGAAAAAGAAACCACTATTTCTTGACATCTATTAACATAAATGGACTCAACTCCACAATAAAGAGACATAGGCTATCAGACTGGATACATAAAGAAAATCCAGCATTTTGCTGCATAAAGGAAACTCATCTAAGAGACAAAGACAGACACTATCTCAGAGTAAAAGGGTGGGAAAAAAACTTCCTAGAAAACAACCCCAAGAAGCAAGCTGGAGTGGCTATTCTAATATCAAATAAAGTAAATTTCCAACCAAAAGTTCTCAAAAAAGATAAGGAAGGACACTTTTTATTCATTACTGGGGAAATCAGTAAGGAAGAACTCTCAATCCTTAACATATATGCTCCAAATACAAAAGCAACCACATTCATAAAAGAAACCCTACTAAAGCTCAAAAAATACATTTCACCCCACACAATAATAGTGGGAGACTTTAATACCCACTCTCACCAATGGACAGATCATGGAAAGAGAAACTAAACAAAAACACTCTAAAACTAGCAGAGGCTTTGAACTAACTGGAATTAATAGATATCTACAGAACATATCATCCTAAAGTAAAAGATTACACCTTCTTCTCAGCACCCCATGGCACCTTCTCGAAAATTGACCACATAATTTGACACAGAACAAGCCTCAATCGATATAAGAAGATTGAAGTACTCCCATGCATCCTCTCAGATCACCATGGTCTAAGCCTGGTCTTTAACAACAACAAAAACAACAAAAAGCCCACATACACATGTAAACTATAAAACACTCTGTTAAATGATAGCAGGGTCAAAGAAGAAATAAAAAAAGAAATTAAGGATTTTCTAGAATTCAATGAAAAGTAAAACACAACATACCCAAACTTATGGGATCTAATAAAAGCAGTATTGAGAGGAAAATTCATAGCCCTAAGCACTTCCAAAAAGAAAATGGAGAGATCATACATCAGCAACTTGACAGCATAGCTAAAAGCTATAGAACAAAAGGAAGCAGATACACCCAAGGAGAGTAAATGGAAAGAATTAATCAAAATTGGGGCAATAGTAGACCAAATTGAAACAAAAAGAATCATTGAAAGAATTACAAAACCAAGAGCTGGTTCTTTGAGAAAATTAACAAGATTGAGAATCCCCTAGCCAGACTAACTAGAGGGCATAGAGAGAGAATACAAATTAACAAAATCAGAAAGGAAAGTGGAGACATAACAACTGAAACTGAGGAAATTCAAGAAATCATCAGATCCTACTACAAAAAACTATACTCCACAAAGTTGGAAAATCTGGAAGAAATGGATGAATTCCTAGACAGATACAAGGTCCCAAAGTTAAACCAGGACCAAGTAAACCATCTCAATAACACTATAAGACCTAAAGAAATAGAAGAAGTCATCAAAAGCCTCCCAACCAAAAATGCCCAGGTCCAGACAGGTTCAGTGCAGAATTTTATCAGACATTTATTGTGGACATAACACCAATACTCTCCAAACTATTCCAGAAGATAGAATCAGATGGAATACTACCTAATTCATTTTTTGAGGCTTAAATAACCCTCGTACCTAAACCACACAAAGACTCTAAAAAGAAAGAGAACTTCAGACCAATCTCACTTATGAACATTGATGCAAAAATACTCAACAAAATTCTTGCAAACCGAATCCAGTAACACAACAAAACGATCCTTCACCATGACCAAGTAGGCTTCATCCCTGAGATGCAGGGATGGTTTAATATAAAAAAATCCATCAATGTAATCCACCATATTAACAAACTCAAAGAACAAAATCACATGGTCATTTCACTAGATGCTGAGAAAGCATTTGAAAAAATTCAACACACCTATCTGTCAAAATTCCTGGAAAGAACAGAAATCCAAGGTCCATACCTAAACATAATAAAAGCAATATACATAAAACCAACAGCCAACATCAAACTTAATTGTGGGAAACTTGAAGCAATCCTACTAAAATCAGGGACTCGACAAGGCTGCCCAATCTCCCCCTAACTCTTCAACATAGTACTGGAAGTCCTGGCTGGAGCAATTAGACATCAAAATGGGATCAAGGGGATACAAATCAGAAAAAAATAGGTAAAAACATCACTCTTTGCCGATGACATGATAGTGTACTTTAGTGACCCCAAAAATACCACCAGAAAACTCGTACAGCTGATAAACAAGTTCAGCAAAGTGGCTGGATACAAAATTAACTCAAACAAATCAATAGCCTTCCTATACTCAAAGGACAAACATGAGGAGAAAGAAATTAGGGAAAAGGTACCCTTCACAATAGTCACAAAAACTATGAAATACCTTGGTGTGACTCTAACTAAGCAGGTGAAGGACCTGTATGACAAGAACATCAGACCGCTAAAGAAGGAAATTGAGGAAGATCTCAGAAAATAAAAAGATCTCCCATGCTAAAGGATTGGAAGAAACAACATTTTAAAAATAGCCATCCTACCAAAAGCAATCTACAGATTCAATGAAATCACCATCAAATTTCAAACCCAGTCCTTCATTGAGTTGGAAAGATCAATGTGCATTTTCATCTGGAATAACAAAAGACCTAGAATAGCGAAATCCATCCTCAACAACAAAAAAACATCTGCGGGAATCACTATCCCTGACCTCAAGCTATATTACAAGGCAATTGTGCTGAAAACTGCATTTTACTGGTACAGAAATAGGCATGTGGATCAATGGAATAAAATAGAATATCCAGAAATGAGCCCTCACATATATGGTCACCTTATTTTTGACAAAGAAGCCGTAAAAATTCAATGGAAAAAGGACAGGCTATTCAACAAATCGTGCTGGTCCAACTGGCACACAGCATGCAAAAAAATGAAAATAGACCCTTTCTTATCTCCTTGTACATAGCTCAAATGTAAGTGGTTCAAAGACTTCCACATTAAACCAGATACACTGAAACTATTAGATGAGAAAATAGGGAAAACCTTGGAACACATGGGAACAGGAGAAAATTTTCTGAACAAAGCATCAATGGCTCAAGCTTTAAGGTCAAAGATTAACAAATGGGACTTAATGAGATTGCAATGTTTCTGTAAGGCTAAGGACATTGTCAAGAAAACAAAACGGCAGCCAACAGACTTGGAAAAGATCTTTACCAACTCCACATTAGATAGAGGCCTAATATCCAAGGTATACAAAGAACTTAAAAAGCTACACACCAGAGAATCAAACAACCCTATCAAAAATGGGGTACAGAGCTAAACAAAATGTTCTCAATTGAGGAATATTGAATGGCTGAGAAACATCGAGGAAGTGCTCCACATCCTTAGCCATAAGGGAAATGCAAATCAAAACAACCCTGAGATTCCACCTCACACCAGTCAGATTGGCGAAGATCCAAAACTCAGATGACAGCAGATTCTGGCCAGGTGATGGAGAAAGAGCAAAACTTCTCCACTGTTGGTTGGGTGTAAAGTGATACAACCACTCTGGAAATCAGTCTGGCAATTCCTCAGACAATTGGACATAGTACTACCTGAAGATCCAGCTATTCTACTTCTGGGCATATACCCCATAGGCACTTTAATATACAACAAAGATACATGCACCACGATGTTCATAGCAGGTCTATTTATAATAGTCAGAAGTTGGAAAGAACCCAGATGTCCTTCAGTAGATGAATGGTTACAAAAATTGTGGTATATTTACACAGTGGAATACTACTCACCTATCAGAAACAATGACTTAACCAAATTCTTAAGAATATGGCAGCATCTAGGGAATATCATCCTGAGTGAGATAACCCAGTAACAAAAGAACAGACATAATATGCACTCACTGATAGTGGGATGCTAGCCCCAGAGGCTCGGACTGCCCCAGAAACAAGTCTCAGACTGTGTGAATTTCAAGAAAAAAGCAAAACAAAACAAAACAAAAAAATAAAACAAAAACATCATGCTCAATCCTTACACACCAAGATCACGTTGACTAATTCCGGGTTCCACCCTGTTTTACATGTACTTTTGGCTCAATGTAAATAGTAAGACATTAATGCAGAGTTTCAATCCTTAAAAAAATAAAAAAAAAAGCCAAGCTTGACACAATTGTATTTGTATACATTTATGCAAAAATGTTTAAAATTTTTTCTTTTATCTTTGTTTTTTAAAATAAAGTTAAAAAAAGAAAGTTACACAAGAGTTTTTCAAACAATAAAAATTACATCTAATATGTATTACTTCTACACTAAAATATATGTTTTTAATATATTTTTTATATTTATATATATTCATATTTTTAATAATGTGAAGATATGTATATTTTTGGGATAGAGTGTGGAAAAGTAATAGATGTTTGTAATAGATATTCAGGAAGGCTAAGATACTCAGTATTCCCATCTTTTGTTTTTTAAATTGGATATTTTTTTACTTACAAATCAAATGTTATCCCCTTTTTGGTTTCTACTCTGGAATTACCCTATCACATCCTCCTTGCAGTGCTTCTATGAGAGTGTTCCTTCAACCACCCACTCCCTCCTACCCTGCCCCCACTGGCCTATTGAACCTTCACTAAAATTTCTCTTCTCATTGATGCCTGATAAGGCCATCCTCTGCTAAGTACGTTCCTGGAGTTATGAGTCCCTCCATTTGTGATCCTTGGTAGCTAGGCTAGTCTCTGGGAGCTCTGAGCGGAGGTCTAGTTAATTGATACTGTGTTCTTTCTATGGGTTGCAACCCCCTTCAGTACTTTTCTCACTCTTCCTTTATGGACACTGTTCTCGGTCCAATGGTTGGTTTAGAAATGACTGAAACTATTTTTCATTAGCTGCAGGAGAGCATTAGAGAGAAATGAGTAAAGTCAAAGATCAATCTAAAGATTAATGTAGCCAACATATTTCATATACATTTATAAAACATGTTGTTGTCACTCTATCTCATTAGAAAAAGTTTGGAAGCTATTCTCAAATATATATATATATATATATATATATATATATATATATATATATATACATATTTATATATTCTCAAATATATATATACATGTATATATATATATGTATATATATGCATGCAACTATTTATTAAAATTTCAAAATATTCACTTTGTTTTAATCCTATAATTATTATTTTTTTTCTATGAAAGAAATAACGTGTTACTGGATAGAAAAATACAAAAGGCTGAAATGTCACTGTGATGATGCTTTCTGGACTGTTGTGAGGGATTTTTCTGAAAAGTTTATAAGGAATATGCCATAAATATCAAGTGATGATGGCACTGGTTTCATAAGAGTATAAATAAGAACAGAGGCAATGTTCTGTCACTACAGATACAATCTATTCTCCTTTGGCGACATAATTAATCCTTTTTACTATCTAAAGTAAAAATAAAACCACAATACAAATTAATTGTTTTTCATTTACTTCAGGTAAAATATAAGAAGTACACAATAAATTAATTGTTTTCATCTACTCAAGGTTGCTTCATAATCACCTGATGATCTCTGGCTTAGGAGAAGGAAAACAAGAACAGTTACCTGCCCCACATGACCATGACTGAGTTGGGTTTTCTAAATTTGTTTCTTGTTTTCATTTTCAATTAACTTTTATTTGAAACAAACAACAGCAACAGCAAGGCTTTGTGTCAAAATAATGTAGTTCACAAAACAAAGAAGAGAAAAAAAGATAAGAAAACGCCAATAAGCAATTAAAATTAGAGGAGCTGGAAAGAGACAATGGAAATTGGGATTTGGAGTTGGATATTAATCCTTAAAAGGATATTGAATGTGCACATTTAATATGGAAGGATTTTACATCAATTATAGACCATACTCTACCAGCTTTCACTAAGCATATGCATAAGTATCACTGCACTCCTCCTAAATGGCTATAAACTACCACTTAATTAATTGTATATTTTCATTTTAACTATTGAAATGCTTGAATATAGTAGGATTGGATACTGCATGGAAATGGATATTTCCTTCATGTAATATGATCTTTGAAGTTTCTCAAACTTTATTTAATCACAGAAGCTTGTTTTACTTGTTGTGCGTTTGTATGCTAACCTGTGTTTGTTGGGATATGGTGGTCCAGGAGCTCCTCTGAGGATCTGGGCCTGGAAGAATGGTCTCATCTCTTTCTATGACTCCCTGCTCCACCTCCCTCTTCTCAAACTGACAGCCTTTTTTGATTACTGCTCTTTTGATTTTTTTTTTTAGAATATTATTTTCTGTCTGTCTATCTGCCTCTCCGTATGATGCATGTTAGAGGAGAGACACAGATTATAAGCAAAAAGATGATAAATGATAGATAGATAGATAGATAGATAGATAGATAGAAAGAAAGATAGATAGATAGATGATAGACAGATAGAGAGATAGATAGATGATAGATAGATAGATAGATAGATAGATAGATAGATAGATAGATAGATAGATAGATAGATAGATATAGATAAGGAAAGAGATAGTAGATAGGCAGACAACAAAGTACAAATTTAATCTGCTGATTTATGATGATGAAAGTTAATCTTGACATTGTAATGGTCAAACAACATAAAATATTGAATTAATCATTGCTCCAAAAGGAAGCATATTCAATCAAAGAAAGAGAAAAGTAAACCCCTTCCCGTAATGCAGATGAAATAATGGCTTGGCTTCCTTGAAGATATGTCTATCTTATTTTATTTAGGTATTTTGATGTCCTCATATATAAAAGGTAGAATTTGTGGTCATTAGAAGAAAGATTTAATGGAAGTTTTAACATCTGCTACAAATCAAATGGTGCTTTTGTACGACCATAAGGCATATAAGCAAAGTAGATACTACATCAATATGTCAATTGTCATCTGAAATTATTGGAATGATTAGTTATTTACTATTAAGAAAAAAATTGAAAACTACACATAAGACAAATGTTGTTGAGAAGAATGGATAAAAGAAAAATTATCTATACCTAAGAGATACAGTTAACCAAAAAGCCAAAAAACCAAAAAAAAAAAAAAAAAAAAAAAAAAAAAAAAAAAAGTGGGCATGATAAATACGTACTGAAGAAAGTTTGAATTGTTCAAATGATTTTAAAAATGATTTAAAAAAAATAAGTGAGTCTCTGGGTTAGTATCAAGTATAATTAATTAGCATACAGTTATCACAAGTGAAATCGTCTTTGCTTTGCATATGTATTTTTAATAGTACTTACATCTATCTCCTTGAAAGTATTTTCACTCTTCATGCTTGAAAATGGTGGTTGAATAATAACAAAAGCATAATTATTCTGAGGCTGAAATATTCAGGAAAAGAAATTTTGTAAAAAAGCATACATGATAGTTGTTTATATATATATTTTATAAGTCCAAGATGAAAGAATTTTAAGTCTTCTTACTTGCTGTGTTTTAAAAGATTTATTTATTTATTTTATGTATATGAGTACACTGTATGGTGTGTTATCTGACACACCAGAAGAGGGCATCAGATTCTATTATATACAGATGGTTGTGAGCCACTATATGGTTGCTGGGATTTGAACTCAGGACCTCTGGAAGAGCAGTCAGTGCTCTTAACCACTGAGCCATCTCGCCGGTCTCCATATTGGATGTTTTGAAACTTTTAATTTATTCATAAAAATGTCCTAAATGTATAAAATAAAATGTGATTATGATAATCAGGGTTTCTATTCCTGCACGAAATATCCTTACCAAGCTTGTACTTCTGCAGTGCTAGTCACCACCAAGGGAAATCTGCAGCAACTATCCCCAGAACTTATAAAGCTCAAAAAGAAAGGAGGCCAGGATATGAATGCATCAGTCTTTCTCAGAAAAGAGAACAAAACAGGGGAGAAAATACAAGTTCAAAATGATGAGCAGAGATTGAAAAGAAGATCTACAGAGGCTGCCTAATGTGAAGAATGACTCCAAATGCAGCCACCAAACTCAAGCACTATTGCTAATGCCAAGAAGTGTCTACTGGCAGAAGCTATGCCAGAGTCATATAGGTATAGATGAGGATGCTTGCAGCTAACTGTTGGACTAAACATGAGGACCCTAATGAAAGTGCTAGAGAAAAGATTGAATGAGCTGAAAGGTTTGTAATATCATGTGAAGAACAAAATCCTCAACCATCCAAGGCACTGAGGTGGAAAAGGGTGATTGGGAGAGGGAGCACCTTCATGAAATGGAGTTGAGTGGAAGGAGGGAGAGGAGTGGGGGGAGGATATAACATTAAAATGTAACTACAGAGAATATCCAATAAAATTAAATAACAAATAACTCAAAACTTGGAGGCTGGAACTGATGCAGAGGCCATGGAAGGGTGTTGCTTACTGGATTGCTTCTTCTCACTTCCTTGCTCAGCTTGTTTTCTTATAGAACCAGGACTACCAGCCTGTGATGGTTTACATATGCTTGGCACAGAGAGTGCTCCTATTAGAATGTTTGGCCTTGTTGGAGGAAGTGTGTCATTCTGGAGTGGGTTTCGACACTTTCCTTCTAGCTGCCTGACCATACTCAGTCTGATCCTGTCTTCTTTTGAGTAAAGACGTATATCTCTCACGCCCTCCTGCACCATGCCTGCCAGGATGCTGCCATGCTCTTGCTTTGATGATAACAGACTGAACCACTGAACCTGTAAGCTCTCCCGAATTAAATGTTGTCATTTATAAGACTTGCCTTGGTCATGGTGTTTGCTCACAGCAATAAAACCCTAAGACACAGCCTAAGGATGCCACCGCCCACTATGTGCTGGCCCTTCACTCCTTGATCACTCACTGACTGAGAAAATGCCTTACAGCTGGATCTCATGTAGGAATTTCCCCAAGGAAGGTTCTTTCCTTTGTAATAATTTCAATTTGTATCAAATTGACACAAAAAGAACAGTTAGTAACTTGATCATATATACCCTTCAATATGCATCTCTACCTACTCTCAAAATCTTCCAAAGATTTCTTTCTTCCAGCTAGGGATACATAGAAAGACAAGGTGTCTTCTACTAAAACTTGGAATTTTAGTATTAGCATTTTGCTGCAGAAAAAAAAATCTTACTTAATTTCCAAGACTGTCTTTGAATACATTTAAAACTTAGCTCTTCTGTTTGTGATCCTCATGGTTTAGGTTTCCTAATACTTGGGTTTATTGGCATAGACTTATCTGTGTATAATGTATATGAACACATATATACACAGCTCAATGATTAAAAAACAAACTTAAAAAATTTGTATATATATATATATATATATATATGTGTGTGTGTGTGTGTGTGTGTGTGTGTGTGTGTGTGTGAAACCATTTTCATATCTGTACTTCAGTTTTACTTATGTTTATTTTAGAAGCATTAGTAGGTATATAGTTTTTTATTCTATTAATTATTAATGTATATATAAATTTTGTGGGCATTTACAATTAGAACAAACTCAAAATATAAATAGTAACTACAATTTGAAAAGGGTCATTATGAAATATTTAGCTTGTATTGAGCTTCTATTTTTGGAATATTTTTAATTCTTTACAAAATATTTTTTCAGGTAAAAAATTAATTTAACCATTGGGAATAGTCAAATTTGTGGTATACTTTGGATAATTTTGCATCTCATCCTTATTTCATATTCTTGATACAAATAGCAATGATCTTATGATCTCTGGTCCAGGAATATACATAATTTCTAATTTATAAGTGGATTTTCTAATTTATATGTGAACAATATGTTCAGAGTCTGTTTTTTCTTTATTTTCCTTATTTTTCTATTCTGTAATTTCTGAAAGGAGAAGTGTTATAATATGATTTTGTAAAATATAAAATGAGGTCAAAATATAATTAATTAAAAATTTTGGAATGCTAAATATGTAAGACTTATTTTATGAAAGAAATTACTAGGTAATATATTCAACATCCATTGTTCATTTTGGCATGCTTCTTTAATTTTTAAATTTAGCTTATGGACTGATACAATTTATATAACTTTTTCATAAATATTTTATAGTAGTTGATTATATTTATCTAACCAATCACCCATCTTTACCCTGCTGGTCCATCAATATAATGCCATTATATTTAATTTATTAAATTTTATATAATTTAACATAAATTTATCATTTAATTTAAAATTGGAAGTGTAAAATAATTATATACATTTTCCTACAAAACTCTATAACAGACAGAATTGTGTATTTGGTTTTGTTTGCATGGAAAAGCACATTTTCCTCTGAAAGAACATGAAAATTCAAAATAGTTACTGAAAGGGTAAGAACGCAATCTTATTTACATTGGTCCCATAGTACACACTTTACATCATTAGAGCTCAAAGCATATATGGCACCATAAAGAATAATAGTGGTAGACATCAACATCCTACTCTCAACAATGGACAGATCATGGAAGCAGAAACAAGATAGATACAGTGAAACTAACAGAGGTTATAAACCAATTGGAATTAACAGACATCTTTAAAACTTTTCATCCTAAAACAAAAGAATATACCTTCTTCTCAGCCCCTCACAATACCCAATTTGACCATGTACTTCATCGCAAAAGGGGCCTCAACAGATACAAGAAGAGCACTCTTCTTGTTTCTGAGATTCCTCAGAAAATTGTAAATTGATCTACCTGAAGACCCATCAATATCACTCTTGGAAATATACCCAAAAGATTCCCAAACATCCACAGGGGCATGTGATCCACTCTGTTCTTATTGGCCTTATTTGTGAAAGCCAGAAACTGGAAACAACCCAGATGACCCACTACAGAAGGAAGGATACAGAAAATGTGTTTCATTTATACAATGGAATTCTACTCAGCTATTAAGAATGAGAATATCCTGAGTTTTGCAGCAAATGGATAGAACCAAAAAAATATCATCCTGAGTGAGGTTACTCAGACCCAAAAGGACAAGCACGAACTTCAGGGATAGAAATGCAGAAGAGCCTGAAGAAAATAATGACCAGCAACAGGCTCAAAGTGGGATCCAGCTCAAGTGGAGGTCCCACAGCCTGACACTATTACTGAGGCTATGGAGCACTCAGAGAAAGAGGCATATCATAAATCCTCTCAGATAGACTGAAGAAGGAGCTGAAAGAGTCAGATGCAGATATCTGCACCCAATCAGTCAACAGAAGTTGCTGACACCTGTGGTTGAAGTAGGAAAAGCTGGAAGAAGAAGAAGAAGGAGAATGAGAAGGAGAAGGAGGAGAATGAGAATGAGGTGAAGGAGAAGAAGAAGAAGGAGAAGAAGAAGAATAAGGAGAAGGAGAAGAAGAAAAAGGAGGAGGAGGAGGAGAAGAAGAAGAAGAGGAAGAAGAAGAAGAAGAGGAGGAAGAGGAATAGGAAGAGGAAGAAGAAGAAGACGAAGAGGAAGAGGAAGAGGAAGAAGAGGAAAAGGAAGAAGAAGAGGAGGAGGAGGAAGAAAAGAAGGAGGAGGAGGAGGAGGAGGAGGAGGAGGAGGAGGTGGGGGGGTTGACACTGAAGGAAGACCTACAGTCTCATTTAACCTGGATCCCTGAGATCTATCTGATACTGCATTACTAACCAGGCAATATACACTAGCTAATATGACCCTCCCCTCTTAACACATATACAGCAGAGGAATGCTGGGTCTGGGTTAAATCAGAGAAGATGAACCCAACACCCAAGAGACTGGAGGTCCTAGAAAGTTTAAGGTCTGGTGAGGTGAGTAGAATATCTACTTCCTAGTGGAGACAAGGAGTCAGGGAGGTGTTATAAGATGTGGAACAGAGGGTAGACTGTAAAGGGAATAAAATCAGTAGTGTAAAAACTATCAAATAAATAATAAAACCTAGCTACTGTTTTATATGTAAAAATGAGAAAGAATTCTTCAAGCATGCAAGCAGAAAAATGTAAAATTTGTTCTTTTACAAAAGCAATAGACAATTTGCATTTTGAATGTTCTTGCTCTTTAAAAGAGAATCTACTGGGGGAATAAAAAACTTGTGTTAGTTGTCCTCAGGGGCAAAATGAAGATTGTTAGGGTTCTGAAAAACAAATCATATTACGGTAGTAACTGCAGTTGTGAGCATTCAGCTGTGACTTAGACATAGGTCCACAATTGGGAGTAGAAGTTCCTACAGAATATTGGGAGGCAAAACTACCCTGAATTTTACAAAATAAAACTTTAAGTTCTACTCAGGATGCTTGCATCTGATAAAATTTTATTCTTTAAGATGTCACTTTTCAAAGATGGTGATTTTTTTTGTCTTTGGTTTTCTACTTCAGTAAGAGGAAAACAGTGAATCTCAGGAAAATTACACTTTACCATGCTACTATACCACTGCCATTACAATCACATGCAGCAAGAGGTCACAAAGCTCAACATGTAAATTTGCACTGTATATCTTAACTTATCTTCAGATAATTAAATTACATCTTATTACCAGCAGTCTCAATTAACCTGACCTCCGAGATCTCTCAGACACTGGATCACCAAGCAGGCAGCGTACACCAGCTAATATGAGGCCCTCAGCACATGTACAGCAGAGGACTGGCAGGGCTCCGTTCAGTCACAAATGGTACACATAAATCTCAAGAGACTGGAGGCCCCAGGAAGTTTAGAAGTCTGGTTAGGTGGATGGGAGGGAGACTTCCTAGTGGAGATAGGGGGTAGGGAGGAGGTATGGCATGTGTAACAGTCTTAGAGTAGACCAGGAGGGAAATAAAATCTAAAGAGTAAAAAAAAAATGAAAAAAACAAATATATTCATTCAAAATAAAAGAAATAAAAATATAAGAAATAAACAAATTTCTTATAACATATATTCATCTATCATGCATCTATCTGTCTGTCTGACTATCTATTTATTTATCTACATCTATATCTGTATTCCATCTATTCATCCATTTACTTACTCCTGCATCTATCATTCTTTAATTCATTATGTGAAGCAAGACATTGCAATCACTTCATAATACTATAAAATTAACTAGATTACATTCCTTAAATAAGATTCCAATATGTTTGAAATAATTACTTTTGTTTGGATATGTGGTATATATTCATGTATATAGGCATAACATTGTAGTTACCTAATGCATTAATGTTTAAACTGTGACTACAGTCAATGTATAAAATATTTCCTCATTACAGAACATCGTTGTTGCTTGCTGCCTTTTCTAGTGATTTATTTTTATCTTACAAATTAGAAAGTTGTTAGCATATTCTGTGTCTCTAAAGTCTAATTTATATTTAGGAAACATCATATTAAAAATAACATGTATTTTACAGCATAATTTTTCTGCTTGTGCATTCAACATTATTTGTTTGAGACTTTTCTGAATCAGTGCCTGAATATGTTTTATGATGAGCACTATACAATGTATGGTGGTTTGAATACGAAAGACTTCATAGACTCATGTATTTGAATGTTAAGTCTTTGGGGAAAGGGATCTATAAAGTCCTGTGATCTTGGTGTAGTTAATATGACTTTGTTGAATGAAGTCTATCACTTGCAGGTGGTCTTTCAGGTCTGAGAAGCTCAAGCTAGACTTAGTGTGCTATTGTTTTTCTCTTGCCTGTAGATAAACATTTAGAACTCTCACGTCCCTTTGCACATCTCCCAGCAGCCTCCATGTTCCCAGCAGTGAGGCTAATAAACTAAACCTATGAAACTGTAAGCCAGCCCAATTAAATGTTTACCCAATGACTTCATAAAATTCGTATGCAAACGGATGGAACTAGAAACCATCATCCTGAATGAGATAACCCCAACAGAAAAGAAGACACATGGTATATACTCATTGATAAGTAGATATTAGCCAAAAAGATCACAATGCCCATGAGACAACCCACACAACATATGGAGTTTAGGAGGAAGACCAGGGGTGTGAATGCTTCAATCCTTCATTGAGCAGGTGGGACTTGGGAAGTAAAGAGGAGAGAGGAAAATAAGAGTGGGCAGTATCAGGTAATGGAGGGGACTGGAAAGAGGTGCAGAGAGTTAAGAAATCAAGTAACAGTGGGGGATGAGAAACTGGAAATAGCCACTGTAGGGTCCCAGATACCAGGGAAATGTGAGGCTCTCCAGGATCCAAAGGGAATGTCTTTAGCCAAATGTGCATAGAAGGCAGAGATAAAACCTGTTGAGACCACCTTCAGTAGATAGGCATGGCCCCTTAGAGACTACTAACCAAGGAGCATACAGGAGGTATCCATAGCTGTACATAAATAGGTGGGAGAGAATGGCCTTGTCTGACATCAATGGGAGGGGAGATCCTTGATTCTATGGAAGTTTGATGCCCCAGTGTAGGGGAATGGTACAGCGGTAGAGAGAAAGACATAGAGGAAAAAGTGGAGGGAGAAGAGAGCAAATGTGGGATGGAAGGTTTGTGGGTTTGTGGAAGAGTAACCAGGGGGTGTTATGTCATTTGAAATATAAATAAATGGAATGATTAAAAAATTTTAAAAAAGAGATGTTAGGCTAATGTAGAAACAATAACTGGACCCAAGACAAAATGAGCTAAGTCAGCAAGCAAAGCAAAATCTATTCACAGAGAGATGGAGTCTGTGTTAACTGAACTCTGACCAATACAAATTACAAAGTACTACGCACTGTGCACATCTCCATAGTGCATCTGACTATTTTCATCACTTTTCCATTAAATTATTTATTTATCCATTTTACATTCCAATCTCAGTCCCCCATTCTCTTCACAGTTGCCCCCTCATATACCCTCTACCTTTTTTTTTGCTTTTTTTTTAAACAACTTTATTTTACAAAACAAAGATAAATGTACAGATTTTAAATATTTTTTGCTTAAAATTATACTTTTTTGTCAGTATTGTTTTTTCTGACATTAAAATAATTTTTCACATAAAACCATGTAAATATATTTCTTTTAGTCAGTACTAGATTTTTTTCAAGGGCCCAACAGTACGCATTGAAAACCCAATAGTTATAATAAGCGTAAAGTACATAAAAAACAAAACGAAACATGGAAACAGTCAAAGTCTTCTTGTTTGTAAATAAATGTATATTTTTTTGTTTTCTCTATTTCGTGGACTTCATACAGTCTGTGAGTTGTTTCTGGGGGAGTGCAAGCCTCTGGGGTTAGCATCCCACTATCAGTGACTGCATATTATATCTGTTCTTTTGTGACTGGGTTATCTCACTCAGGATGATATTCTCTAGATGCAGCCATTTTCTTAAGAATTTGGTTAAGTCATTGTTTCTGGTGGCTGAGTAGTATTCCATTGTGTATATGTACCACAATTTTTGTATCCATTCATCTTCTGAAGGACATCTGGGTTCCTTCCAGCTTCTGGCTATTATAAATGGAGCCGCTATGAACATTGTGATGCATATATCTTTGTTGTGTATTAAAGTGTCTCTGGGGTATATGCCCAGAAGTGGAATAGCTGGGTCTTCAGGTAGTACTATATCCAATTTTTTGAGGTATCGCCAGACATATTTCCAGAGTGGTTGTATTAGCTTGCAACCCCACCAACAGTGGAGAAGTGTTCCTCTTTCTCCGCAGCCTCGCCAGCATCTGCTGTCATCTGAGTTTTGGATCTTGGCCAATCTGACTGGTGTGAGGTGGAATCACAGGGTTGTTTTTATTTGCATTTCCTTGATGGCTAAGGATGTCGAACACTTCCTCAGATGTTTCTCGGCCATTCGGTGTTTGTCAACTGAAAAAGTTTTGTTTAGCTCTGTACCCCATTTTTTAATAGGGTTATTTGATTCTCTGGTGTCTAGCTTTTTGAGTTCCTTGTACACCTTGGATATTAGGCCTCTATCTGATGTGGTGTTGGTAAAGATCTTTTCCCATTCTGTTGGTTGCTGTTTTGTTTTCTTGACGATGTCTTTAGCCTTACAGAAACTTTGCAATCTCATTAAGTCCCATTTGTAAATCTTTGACCTTAGAGCTTAAGCCATTGGTGTTTTGTTCAGGAAATTTTATCCTGTACCTATGTGTTCTAAGGTTTTTCCTACTTTCTCATCTAATAGTTATAGTGTATCTGGTTTAATGTGAAGATCTTTGATCCACTTACACTTGAGCTTTGTACAAGAGGATAAGAATGGGTCTATTTTCATTCTTTTGCATGCTGAGTGCCAGTTGGACCAGCACCATTTGTTGAATAGGCTGTCCTTTTTCTATTGAATGTTTACTGCTCCTTTGTCAAAAATCAGGTGACCATATACATGAGGGCTCATTTCTGGATCTTCTATTCTATTCCATTGATCCACATGCCTATTTCTGTACCAGTACCATGCAGTTTTCAGCACTGCTGCCTTGTAATATAGCTTGAGGTCAGGGATAGTGATTCCCGCAGAAGTTTTTTTGTTGTTGAGGATGGATTTCGCTATTCTGGGTCTTTTGTTATTTCATATGAAATTACACATAGATCTTTCCAATTCCATGAAGAACTGGGTTGGAATTTTGATGGGGATTGCATTGAATCTGTAGATTGCATTTGGTAGGATGGCCATTTTTAAGATGTTGATTTTTCCAATCCATGAGCATGGGAGATCTTTCCATTTTCTGAGGTCCTCCTCAATTTCTTTCTTTAGAGGTTTGAAGTTCTTTTCATACAGGTCCTTCACTTGCTTAGTTAGAGTCACACCAAGGTATTTCATAGTTTTTGTAACGATTGTGAAGGGTACGTTTTCAGTAATTTCTTTCTCCACATGTTTTTCCTTTGAGTACAGAAAAGCTACTGATTTGTTTGAGTTAATTTTGTAACCAGCCACTTTGCTGAACTTGTTTTTAAACATTAGGATTTCTCTGGTGGAATTTTTGGGGTCACTCAAGTACACTATCATGTCATCGGCAAAGAGTGATGTTTTTATACAAGGGATTTATATTCCCTTGATCTCCTTTTGCTGTCTAATTGCTCCAGCCAGGACTTCCAGTACTATGTTGAATAGGTAGGGGGAGAGTGGGCAGCCTTGTCGAGTCCCTGATTTTAGTGGGATTGCTTCAAGTTTCTCGCCATTAAGTTTGATGTTGGCTGTTGGTTTGCTGTATATTGCTTTTATTATGTTTAAGTATGGGCCTTGGATTCCTGTTCTTTCCAGGACTTTTGACATGAAGGGGTGTTGGATTTTGTCGAATGCTTTCTCAGCGTCTAGTGATATGACCATGTGATTTTGGTCTTTGAGTTTGTTTATATGGTGGATTACATTGATGAATTTCCTTATGTTAAACCATCCCTGCATCCCAGGGATGAAGCCTACTTGGTCATGATGAATGATCGTTTTGATGTGTTCTTGGATTCGGTTTGCGAGGATTTTGTTGACTATTTTTGCATCAATGTTCATAAGTGAGATTGGTCTGAAGTTCTCTTTCCTTGTAGGGTCTTTGTGTGGTTTAGGTACGAGGGTTATTGTAGCCTCAAAAAATGAGTTGGGTAATATTCTGCACTGAACCCGTCTGGACCTGGGCTTTTTTTGGTTGGGAGGCTTTTGATGACTTCTTCTATTTCTTTAGGTGTTATAGTGTTATTTAGATGGTTTACTGGGTCCTGGTTTAACTTTAGGACCTTGTATCTGTCTAGAAATTCATCCATTTCTTCCAGATTTTCCAATTTTGTGGAGTATAAGTTTTTGTAGTAGGGTCTGATGATTTCTTGAATTTCCTCAGTTTCAGTTGTTATGTCCCCACTTTCCTTTCTGATTCTGTTAATTTGGATACTCTCTCTTTGCCCTCTAGTTAGTCTGGCTAGGGGTTTATCAATCTTGTTGATTTTCTCAAAGAACAAACTCTTGGTTTTGTTGATTTTTTCAATGGCTCTTTTTGTTTCTATTTGGTCTTTTTCTTCCCTAATTTTGATTATTTCTTGCCATCTACTCTTTTTGAGTATATCTGCTTCCTTTTGTTCTAGGGCTTTTAGCTGTGCTGTCATGTTGCTGATGTGAGCTCTCTCCAGTTTCCTTGTGGAAGCACTTAGGGCTATGAGTTTTCCTCTCAATAACTGCTTTCATTGCATCCCATAGGTTTGGGTATGTTGTGTTTTCGTTTTAGTTGAATTCTAGAAAATCCTTAATTTCTTTCTTTATTTCTTCTTTGACCCTGCTATCCAATAAGAGAGCATTGTTTAGTTTCCATGTGTATGTGGGCTTTTTGTTGTCTTTGTTGTTTTTAAAGACCAGCCATAGACCATGGTGATCTGAGAGGATGCATGGGAGTATTTCAATCTTCTTATATCGATGGAGGCTTGTTCTGTGTCCAATTATGTGGTCAATTTTCGAGAAGATGCCATGGGGTGGTGTGAAGAAGGTGTATTCTTTTACTTTAGGATAGTATGCTCTGTTTATATCTATTAATTCTAGTTGGTTCAAAGTCTCTGCTAGTTTTGCAGTGTCCTTGTTCAGTTTCTGTTTCCCTGATCTGTCCATTGGTGAGAGTGGGGTATTAAAGTCTCACACTATTATTGTGTGGGTTGAAATGGTTTTTTTTGAGCTTTAGTAGGTTTTCTTTTATAAATGTGGGTGATTTTTTTATTTGGAGCATATATGTTAAAGATTGAGAGTTGCTTTTGACAGATTTCCACAGTAATGAGTAAAAAATGTCCTTCCTTATCTTTTTTGATGACTTTTGGTTGGAAATTTACTTTATTCGATATTAGAATAGCCACTCCAGCTTGCTTCTTGGAGCTGTTTGCTTGGAAGTTTTTTTTTCACCCTTTTACTCTGAGTTATTGTCTGTCTTTGTCTCTGAGATGAGTTTCTTCTATGCAGCAAAAGGCTGGATTTTGTTTATGTATCCAGTCTGATAGTCTATGTCTCTTTATTGGAGAGTTGAGACCATTTATGTTAATAGATATCAAGGAATAGTTGTTTCTGTTTCCAGCTATTATTGCTTTTTTGGGTTGAGTTGTGTCTATGTCTTTTTTTTCTTCTTTTAGTTTTCTTGTTTAGGAGTTTTTTTGTTCTTACTAGGCTGTATTTTCCCTCCTTGTATTGTGTTTTCCACCTATAATTCGTTGTAGTGCTGGGTTTGTGGTCAGATATTGTGTGAATTTTGATTTGTCTTGAAATATCTTCCTCTCTCCATCGATGGTGATTGATAGTTTTGCTGGGTATAGCAGCTTGGGCTGGCACTTGTGCTCTCTTAAGGAGTGCATGATGTCTGTCCAGACTCTTCTAGCTTTCATAGTCTCTGTTGAGAAATCGGGTGTGAGGCTGATTGGTCTGCCTTTATATGTTACCTGACCTTTTTCCTTTACTGCTTTTAGTATTCTTTCTTTACTTTGGGCGCTTGATGTTTTTACTATTATGTGTTGGAAGGTATTTCTTTTCTGTTCCAACCTATTTGGAGTTCTGAAGGCTTCTTTTATGCACGTGGTCATCTCATTCTTGAGGGTAGGGAAGTTTTCTTCTATGATTTTGTTGAAGATATTTACTGTGCCCCTTAGTTGATACTCTTCTCCCTCTTCTATTCCTATTATCCTTAGGTTCGGTCTTCTCATTGTGTCTTGGATTTCCTGGACATTTTGGGTTAGGAGCTTTTTGTTTTTTGCATCTTCTCTGGCTGTTTTGTCTATGTTTGCAATGTTGTCTTCTGCCCCCGAGATTCTCTCTTCGATCTCTTGTAATCTATTGGAAATGCTTGCTTTTGTGACTCCTGATTTTTTTTATTGGTGTTCTGACTCTAGGGTTATCTCTTTTAGTGTTTTCTTTATTGTGTCAATCTCTGTTTTAATTTCCCTCTTCCATTTCTTTATTTCTTTGGTTCTGTTTTCCTCTAATTCTTTGAGTTCTTTGAGTGTTTTTCTTGTTTCTTTTATAAAAGCTTCTGAATCTTTTTGCTTTTCCTCCCTTTCTTGTTTAATTAACTCTATCAGCGTCTTGAGGCATGATTTCAGGTCTGTGTCTTCTTTTTCTGGAGTGTTTGGAGTTCCGATGTTTGCTGTTATGGGAGAGCTGGGCTCTGGTGTTGCTAGATATTCTTGGTTCCCTTGGGATATACTCTTTCTCTTTTCTCTTGCCATTTTGTTGTCAGTGATATGTTCTTACCTTTTTCTTGTATCTGGTCTGTGTCCCTGGTTCTCCACTGGTTGAGGTGTCAGATGGGTCAAGCCCTGTTTTATGCCTCAGAGTCGTCGGGTGTGAGCAGAAGTTCCAAAGTTCTGTTTCTGTTTGCTGGATCAGGCACAGTTGCTCAGCCTCTATGAGCCGCCATTCTGCCTGGCAGTTAGGCCAGGCTTTGCTCTGCATCTGGAAGTCGCCTCTGAGTGGAAACAGAAATTCTAATTTTCTGTTCCCAATGGCAGTTGCTCAGCCTCTATGAGCCCTCGTTCCGCCTGGCAGGTAGGCCAGGCTCTGCTCTGCGTCCGGAAGTCACCTCCAGGTGGAAACAGAAGTTCTGATTTTCTGTTCCCAATCACAGTTGCTCAGCCTCTATGAGCCGCCGTTCCGCCTGGCAGGTAGACCAGGCTCCGCTCTACCCTCTATCTTTATATCTTTCTCTACTTTTCCTATTCTGGCATATCAGCTCACTGCAGAATTAGGTACATCCTCTCTGACTGAGGCTATAGGAGGCATCCCTGTTAAAAGAATGGGGTCCACTGACTTCAGTCATATGTTTGTCAAATTATACCTAAACATAATAAAATGCATACAAAATAATCTCCAATAGAATACTTAAATGCACAGTTATTATTTAATCTGCAAGCATTAAAGGTCATTGGAGTTTATTTCCACTCTCCTTATGCTATACCTGGTTATACTGGGAAAAGGTTTGAGTACAACCAGTCCCATTTTCTGGTTATTAGAATGTGACACTTAGTCCATTATTTAGAGAAGAATGTGCATTCAGCTAGATTCTAATGGGTGACTTTTCTTGCTGACAGGTAGTTACAGGATGTGTTTGGGGTGGAGTTCATGTGCACAATATTGCAGGTGTGTCTCAAGTACATTATTGTTGTTGGAGGAGTGTTTGTGTATAGTGCAAACAAAGTGGTATCTAGGATACTAAAACATTTTCTGTGTGCCTGCTTTAGGGTGAAGTTTTGCCCTCAGGATACTTTTCTTATTATCTTAGTACAGTATGAAATTTTCTCTTTACTGGTTCTGATTTTTGTGACAATCACAGCAGCAGGCTGAATGCTCTTCTTCTGCCTTGAGGTTCTCCATCAAGCAAATTGATCCATTATCTTTAAATTCAATTTTACTCCAGTGCTCAGGTGCCAGACAGGATGAAGCTAGATAAATGCACAAATTGTCACATAAATCAGCCTTTTCTGTCTCTGATATATCCCCCTTTCTTCTATGAAAATGCACTAGCTGGTCTTCCATGGCATATGCTTCTCTCAATATTACTGGTTTTGAAACAACAACACGAATGAACTATTTCAGTACTTCCATAATGTCAGGGCCTCTTTATCTCAGAGTTCTAAACTATTCCACATTCTTCCCAGAAACCAGCTCTGAAAGCTTATGAATTTGAACCTTGAAAGGATACCTAATTTTAACAAATTATTTCTATATTTTGAGCTATACATATGTTATTGAAATAAATAGTCTGGTATTTATTGTTATTGGGTCCCACTTAATTTTTTTAATTTGTTATAGTGTTAACCATTGAATTTATAAAATAAGGTATTTTCAATATTTTTAATTGATATGTAAATATTTGAATATATATCTCCCATTTCACTAATAAATTCATGAATTATAAATGGAGACTGAACACATACATAATAAAACATAGTTCTGAATCTGTCTATTGCATGCTTTTAATTTTTATTGTTAATTAAATTTTAAAGTTCTTTTTTTCATTAAATGTTTTCAGCCAACATAGCTTATCATATTTTTCAACTATCTCACCTCCCCTTAAAATTCATGTACCATCTTCATCTCCCTTTCCACACAAGTTGATATTATTCTTCTTCCTGCCTGTAAAAAATAAAATAAAAAATAGAGACATAAACATAAATAAAAATCATAGGAATATAAAAAGTATCAATGCTAAAATAAAACAAGCAATAATAACAATAACAACAAAAACAATGGGACAGTTTAGCATTGACCAAACACTCCTGGGCATGATACCTGAAGTGGAACCTGTTTGATCTTTCTTGTTTCCAGGAGGAACCTGTTGTGGATAGGGATGGTTGAGTTCACTTCCTCTTCTCAGTGCTACCATTTTGTGTGGTTTAAAAATGTAGGTCTTGTGCATGCTGTCTAAATCTGGTTCAGGTAAATATTGGTCTTATTGTGTCTGGGTCATACTGTTATCTTGAAGTCACCAACACTCTTTGATCTTAAGGTTTCTACCTTGTCTTCACAATAGATCTCTGTACTTTGAAGGGAGGGGTTTGATAGACATCACCTTCAGGACTTGAAATTAATGCATTTCAATCAGCATACTCCTGATTTTAAATATGTCAGACCAGATCCACGAATGTCTTCTCACTGCCAGAATTCATTATTAAACAAATTAAATCTGGCTAACTTTGTGTATTTTCACAAAAACCCCAACCCACATGTTAAAGGATATATGGGGTTTTGCCAAAATTATCACAATCTATTAGAATGTAGAATAGTTTCTCTAGATGTATAGAGAAAACCTATGCTTTAGATGACAAAAAAACACCCTAAGGCTGAAACACAATTGGAAAGCTAAATTAGAGTGATTTTAGTCATAGTGGGAAAAAAAAGTCATAGAGTTACTCAACCTCTAATTCCACAGGGAAAGTGCAGTCCAGGATCAATTTTATCCTCTCATTGACTTTATCTGGTGTGCTTTGGTCAAGTAATAAGGACATCATTCATTCCACTAATAGAGCATTTATTCCTTTACTGCAATAGTCTTGGAGGCCAAAATGCCTACCTCCTGATGATAAGTGGCCCCCTAAACAGATCTGATCTTTCAAAGGAGAAATCTGTGTACTTGACATAAATTGTAAATTATTTCTTTCATATCAGAATTGTGGCAAGAGCTACTGTTTGCAGACTTCTTAATGATCTCTCTAAATGCTGTGTTGCAGCAGATTCTGAGTTATCTCTAGCTGTATAACAACCTTCTAATTTACTATTTTGGGGAATTTTTTACACATCTTGAGTTATCAAGAGATATACAAAGGCGCATTTATGAAATCAAAGCATATCATACCTATGTTCATCTTAAATCCTACCTATGGCACAATGAACATTATCTAATTGTATATTTTACTGAACTTTGGTGAAACAGTAGACATTAAGATATGCAGGGGAGATAACTCATAACTAAAGGCAGAATTAATATTTCCATTAAAGGAGAGGAACACTGTGAAAAACTAAGAGGCATTATGCTTGCCCTTGTCGTACACTTAGTTCATAAGATGCAGTAAAAATATTACTTCAAGGAACATTGAGAGTGTGCTTAAGGAAATTAGAGTTTACATTTCTGAGCTCAGTAACTCTGGAAATAGGGCCTTGTTATTTTATTCTGTTTCTTGAAGCATAACAGCTCTATGTGTTTCTGTGTGTAAACTACACTCCATTACTAATATAATATGTATAATACATACAGATTTTTGTTATACTTAATGGATGATTATAACTATCAAGATAACTTAAATACCCATTATCATTCATAATATATGTATGTGTTTATATACACAACTTGAGTGTGCATACACTTCATATATATTATCTTCCAAATTTCCATTATAAAATACACTATTATAAATTTTAATTATCACTTTCCCAATTTTTAAGTTACTATTACATAAGATAATTATTCTTAAACCTTTAAACTCATATGAAAAAGAACTCCATTTGAACATAATTTTGCTTTCTTACAATATTTTAAATTGTTAGTGTTCGTCAAATATCTGGTCATTATTTATTTAGAGAGACAAAGTGAAGTTACATAGAGGGGGAGGGTATTATAAACAAGACCCTAGCAATAATAGTTTGCCATTCACATTCATACCTGGATAACACTATTATATCATTCTGTACATGTGTGCAGTCTGGGAAAGATACTTCTGCATACTGAGTACCCTGAAAGAAAGGTGCTTTTGCAAAACCAACAGTCCATGAAGAAAGTCTTTGCACTGTGTACTCCCCAGAGTAGGTGATTTTGCATACTCCTCCCTTGAATAGGTATTAATAGAAAATAACTTTTTCTAACAAGTTAGTACCTCACTGTTTATCACCCATTTTCTCATAAAAATAAATTATATGGATTTAGTAAAAATAATCATCTGCTCATTCATTACTTGGCCTTTTCTTGAGGTATCAGTGAACTGAAGATATTAGTAAATACATAACCCTCATATTTATACTTCCACAAAATCCATGTGAAAATCAATTTATTTATTTAAGAATGTATAATAAGAATGACAATATTTAGAAAAGTAAATGTATACTTATATATATATATATTTATATATAAGAGAATATAAAATTATATAATTTTAAAATTAATTTATATTGACAATAAATTAAAACTGTAATATGATACGAGTTACTGCAAAAAATAGAAAGCAAAGCTAATGACATAAAATCTTATTCTTACAAAATACAGAATTATTTAAGGACCTGATAGTATCTGTTGGAAATTGCACGAGACTCATGCATCATTTACAAACTCTTCTTGCAAATGGGAGTGTGATGAATAGAAAACATGTTAAGCAATTGTAGCTTAGTAATAAAAATACCTTGTTAATAAATTATCATCCTATGGATTAGTGTCATGTGTGGTCATAACTAATAAAAAGGAGATGGTGGTGAAGAGGTTTGAATTGTGGCAAATAGGAAAGATAACCAAAGGGGGGCAGAGAGTTTGTTTTGGAGGTAATATAGTTGACTTTTAGCTACTTTAGGAAGGAATGAATAGTTTCAAATAAAAAGAGAATTTTTCAAATATTCCTTTTAGTGATTGTATATGCCCACTCTAAAACAAAATCTCAGCAGAGATATGATTGGATGAGTATATGTTCTAATGTTAAAAATATTAGTGTAAAAAATTAAAAAGGCTTTGATGATGTAATGCTTCTCCATAAGCATAAAATATTAAAATATACTGCAATGAAAGAAAGACCTGGAGTAGGCAAGAGAAATAAAAGATACTCAGAGCACGCATTTCTGTAAGCAGAAATCAAAGTAGGGTATTATTCCTGAATATTAACATAAGCAAATTTGAGATATGAAGGCATTAAAGCCTCACAGAATACAGGAAAGGAGAAAATAATCTCCTCTCTATAAACATTTATTTGAAAATACAGTAATATCACATTTTCATATGTTGTATGGGTTGTTATTGGGTAGATGATGCAGAGCCAGAAATTATATGAACTATTTGCGCTGTTCATTACCTCATTGTATAGAAGCAGAAGGATTTTATTTCCCCACTGGATACAAATGAAGAGATGCATCCATCTGAATATAGCAGAACTGGAATGCAGTGTATCCCTTGTGAAGCAAGCTCAGCTTCAGAGCATGCATTTATTTGTTTTTTTTTTTTTCCTGCAGGTCACAGATGTGTTCATTTTTTAGCTTCCTGGATTTCAAATATATGGTTATAGAAAAGAACCCAAGCACATAGTATGACAATATTTTCATTAATGTTATGATAAAAATAAATAGGGTTGACTATAGGAGAGACTTTGTTCTTAAAAATTTATACTATGGTATTAATTTTTCTTATGTAGTAGTGTTACATAATAATGTCAGGTACAAAATTGTAGACTGCCGTAGATGTAGATTTGTTTTTACAAAGGTCATTTGTGGAAGTAGTGATGTTTTAAAATGTAAATTTACACAATGGAGTTCTACTATTTAATATTCAGCTGTTAAAAAATGATGACTTAAAGAAATTCTTAGGCAAATGGGTGGAACAACAAAATATCATCCTGGGGGAGGTAACCCAGTCACAAAAGAACACACATGTTGTGCACGCAGTAATTAGGGTATATTAGCCCAAAAACTCAGAATACCCAAGATAATACTCACAGACCATATAAAGTTCAAGGAGAAGGAAGACCTAAGTGTGGATGTTTCAGTCCTTCTTAAAAGGGGGAGCAAAATACTCACAGGAGTTAGAGAGTGGGCAGGGTGTGGGAAGAAGAGAGGAGGAGAAGGGAAATGAGGGGGTCCAGATCAGGTATGGGAGGAAACTGGAATGATATACAGAGAGTCAGGAATTTGAGCAGAGGTGTGTAGCAACTGGGGTTGGGGAAGGCTCTTAGTACCCACCAGGAAGATTATCTGAAATGCCCAACAAAGGGGAGGGAAAACCAGTAGAGAGTATATCCAGAGGTTTGGCAAGGCCACCGGTTGGGAGATGGAACCACCCACTCATTACCAACTTTTTATAACCCAGAATTGCTCCAGTCTGAAGGAAATAGGAAGGTAAATTGGAAAGCAGAGACTTAAGGAAAGGTCACCCAGAGACTGCCACACCTGAGGATCTATCCCATATGCACACACCAAACCCAAACAGTATTTTGGATGCCATGAAGAGCTTGCTGACAGGAGTCTGATATAGCTGTCCCATGAGAGGCTCTGTCAGAGCCTGACAAATAGAGTCAGAGGCTCACAGCCAACTATAAGACTGAGCACAGGAACCCCAATGGAGGAGTTATAGAAAGAACTGCAGGAGCTGGAGGGGTTTACAGTCCCATAGGAAGAACAATATCAACCAACTAGACTGCCCATCATAGAAGCAAGTATAGGGGACTTGGAGAGGGCGTTCTGGAGGGGAAACCAGAAAAGGGAATAACATTTGAAATGCAAATGCATTTAAAATACAATAAAAATGCACCTTAGCATTGGGCTGGGAGATAGATGTCTCTCATGAACTGACATCCCGTTAAGTTTTGGGCCCTGAATTTAACTCCCAGACAACAATCAAAAAGAAATATGAACAAATGTACCACATCCTCATGCGTTTAGACTAGGAAGGTTGAGGCAGGTGCCCACCGCATCTAACACATCTGTCGGGCTCCATTGGATATTGTAATTTCATCAGAAAAATTTCCCCATTGACTTCCTTGTTTGAACCATTTGTCTCTAACTAGTGGTACTTGCTAGGAAAGTTGTGAAACTTTGGTAAGTTTGGAAGTAGAAATTTTGTGGAGGAAGTGAATAATTTGAGCAAGTTTTGGGATTTTATAGTAGGACCTTAATTCCTATTCAGTCTCTACATTCTATTTGAAGTTGAGCTAGCCTCTTGCCCCTTGCTTAATGTTTTTTGTGTCATGGTACACTGAATCTTCTTGAACTGGAGGTCCAGATAATAACTGGTTTGTCATTTGTCACAAGTGTAAGTTACCTGGTACTTGGAGGTTGAAATGTGGTTCTAATAAACATGAACCTCGGGACTTGGGCCTTTAGGATATGTTTCCCAGTGATGGAGAAGGGATGGAAGTCTCATGCCCATCACAAGTAAAGGTTCATGAGGTACTTTGCTGGAAGTGTGGAAGACCAGGAGGCTGAAGGAAATGAGAAAGGATACTTAGATTATAAAATTTAACAGAGTGACAAAGGATCTACCAGGTAATCGGCTAAAGGACAAATGGTTATATTCTAGCAAATACAGTAGTTACCAATGTTCCCAGCTAAGTCTGAAACTTGAATTGTTTGACTTGGGTATTTAGCAGATGGAATCTCAAGGCAGCAAAATATCCAAGCTCCGGCACAGTTATTGTTTGTCATTTTAATTTGTCTCTAGTGATAAACAATAAGGATTGAGCTCAAATGAACAGGAAAAATAAATAATATGTTTTGTGGAGGAAAAAAAAAAAAAAAAAACGCTTGAGGAAGCTTAAAGTTACTGTGGACAAGTGAGACATGCCACTAGACAGAACTGATAAAGTTGAAGCAGGATCAAAAGCCCCAGAAAAACCTTATAATTGAGAAGGCAGACATGGAACCAACTCCCAGCCAGTCTCTACCTGTGCTGAAACATGTAACCATGACACCCCACTGAAAGTACCAAGGCATCTAGTCACTTCACTTAGCATAAAAACTTAAAGTTCTCCATGCAAATTAGGTATCTAAATAGACCCAGAGGGATCAACCAATGAGATTCTTTTTCTGGGCCTCCCTTACAGCAAAAGATAGTCAGTCCCTGGTTCACCCTAAGTAAGGTGTATACATTCACAGCCACCATAGGGGAGGTTTTTTGTAAAGAGCCTCACGTAAATCTTTGGGAGAAGGACTTCTCTTACTCATCCCTTCATTACTCTCAGCACCCTGTGAAAACAAAACTAGAATCTGCCTGATCCTGGGATCACCCATCATGTTCCTGTCTAGTGCATAGCAAAAGCATGCATCCATAGACCAGTGTCCTCAACTTACAGAGGTCCCTAGCACTGTCCAGACACATAGGAAACTGAGAACCTTGTCGTTGGTGCTCAGGCACCCCAGCTGCAAGACAAACATACTGCTTAACACGTCACAAACCATCTATGGGATTTAAAAATGACACTAGTTTTGTTCTTGTTGTTGTTTGTTTGTTTGTGTTAAAGAAAACTATTTTGAATTTGGATACTAGGAAGAATATCACAAAAGCAAGACATTAAGACTCCAAACTATGAAAATTCAAAGTCCCTAATCCAAAAGAGCACCTACTAAGAGTTGATGAAGGGTTTCCTGTTCCTTGGAAATGTAATTACATAGAAGGTGTGTTTTCAGGATCGGCACACAGAGCCTCATGAAACTTTGGTTTCAGGGGTTCAGGAGCCATACTAAGTTGACATAAGAACTGGGCAGAGTTAAACCTGTGGTAGGGGTTATATGGTACATGAAAGACACAAAATTCAAGAGGTACTGACATATTTGTCCAAAGACCTAGACAGAAATAATGGGACAAAGAGAGGAGCAGGGATGGAAGAAAAGATCATCCAAAGGCCTCACCTCGGAATCCATCCCATAGCAGCCACTAAATGCAAGTACTTATTGCTGATGCCCAGTCGTGCTTGGTGGCAGGAGTCTGATATGGATGCCTCCTCAAAGGCTCTTTCAGAGCCATACTGATACAGAGGAGGATGCTTGCAGTTAACCATCAGGCTGAAAACAGAGACACCAATGAAAGACTTAGAGAAAGGACTAAAGGAGCTAAAAAGGTTTGCAACCCCATAAGAAGAACAAAATTATCAACTAACCCAACCCACCACAGCTACCAGGGACTAAAACACCAACCAATGAGTTATTATGGAGAGGCCCATGGCTCCAGTTGCATATGCAGCAGAGGATATCACTCTCTGGTATCAATGAGAGGAGAGGACTTTGGTCCAGCAAAAAGTTGGTTTCCCAGTGTAGGGGAATTCTGCGGTAGAAGAGAGAGGTTGGGAGAGAGAGTACCTTCATGGAGGTAATGGGTATGTGTGTATGGGGGGAATGGGATTAATGGAAAGGGGATAACACCTGAATTGTAAATAAAGAAAATATCTAATAAAAAATTTAAAAAGCATTATAAAACGACCAAATAAATATGTGCACAAATATAATAGTGCTCAAAGTCAAAAAGAGACCAGAAGTAAAAATAATAATAATAATAATAACTAAAGCTCCCTGTGCTACAATACAGAGGCTGCAGAATTGTTTGGTGTTTAATTTAGAAACTTTAAAACTCGATGAGAAACTTTCAATAGTATTTAATCATGACTGTCTAACTTTCAACTGTCATTTTATCGTTATTGTATTTCATTGATCTTATTGTTTCTGAGATGATCATGAGGCATATATAGTACAATGGAAAACTAAAATTGAGATGCAAATTCTTCCCCCTAAGAAACAAAAAAAAACTGGGAAACTGGGTGTGAATTTACCTTTAAGGGGTAAATCATTTGGTTAAGATTTGTGATGCTATGGACTTATAGTGTCTGTATATCTGCCCCTGTGTGAACAAGAAATTTGCTTTATCCTTGATCCAAGATATGGGATACTTAAAATTCATCCAGTGCTATTAAAGAAGTGTACCTTAAATCAGTTTGATTTTATCAAGGCAATTTATTTTGCCCTCATACAAATGTAGGAATGATTTACAATAAGAGTCTTTATCTCATAAAATAGCTAAATGAGTTTTCTGCTTCAAAAGTACTTAAATCAATGTAGTTCCTTCATTTATGAAAAAAATTATGCTTTCAGGAGGACAAGCATAATATCAAAATCTGTTATTTTTGCTATCATTTTTACATGCTCTTTGTTTATAACTCTATTTAGTTGAATTACTTCTTGTAGTATTTTCCAAAGTCAGTTGTGTGTTTATCACGAGAAGTCTTATCTCTATCATTGTCATCATTAATCACCAGTGAATTACTTGGCTTCATATGCATTTTTATAGCATCCACTATGGTAGTATTCTGGCCTTCTCTCAGAAGTGGCACTGAACTAGGGGGGTCTCAATTTAGTGTAGCTCTCTCAGAAACTGTACCTAAAGCTGTTTGAGCATTCCTTCATGAGAAAATAATATTATATATATATATTTGTATATTCATAAAACTATTACATTGGTTAACTATTGAAAACATAAAATCAATGAAATCAGTGACACGAACAACAAAACCAATAGCACACACAAAATGACAGAAATTGAATTTGAATATTTTTATTTATTTACATTTCAAATTATATCCCCCTTCCTGGTAACTGTTACATCAACTCTCTGTGTCATCCTACCTCATCCTCCTTCCCTTTGCTCCTAGGAGGGTGCTGTGCCACCCATTTCCCCACTTCAGGCCTCTAGCATCCCCCTGCACTGGGGTATTATTTTTACCATCACTGTGAATATCTTTTGATCACATGTCATCTGTCTTGAAAGCATAGCAACTCATGTATTGTATATTGTTGAGTCTTTTTTTATTTTATCTTAGAAAATGTAGAAATATCTGTGTCGGAATGCAAACAGGGTCTTAGCAATGCGCTATGAAGCCTCTGGTAAGAGTTAGGAAATACTTAGTCTTTTCCCTTGAGTTTAATTAGATTGTTTTTGAAAATGTTACAGCAACATGGAGACAAACTGAATTAGTCTTTGAAACCTTCTCTTATCTTATGAATTTGTATCTCTTATAGCAACAATTCTTGAATGTTGCAAAGTTCCAAACATACTGAGATACAAATAGGGTGTTATGGAAAATCGCTTATTATACTAATGAAAGCATAAAATCTTGTTTCTGAAGCCAATGACCTAATGGTACACAAGTAATAGTCTGAAGATATTAACATGGATAATCAGAGAGTACATGAGCATTGGCCATTGTTTATGCCTTTCCTGAGGACCAAACACTTTGTTTCCAAGGAGCTAGAAAAAGAGCATCTTCTGAACAATTTCTTCTCACTTCCTGCAAACAAGCCCAGCCTTCCATAGCCATCATTGAAAAGCATATTTCAACAATCTCAAGGGTCTATGCAAAATTGAGTCATTGTAATGATTCCTTCAATTTGAAGAAACTTGAGTAGGCTCTGCGCTCCTCAAATAAACATAACTCATAATGTCTTATAAAGTGTACATGTCTCATGATTTACTGAGAGCAGAACATTGACTTGGAACAAAGTTTTAATTAGTCTAGCAGATACACATGAAATCATAGCAACTCTTGGTGTTAATATTCTTTTCCTTATAACATTTAACAAAGTAAACCAAAGAATAAGAAACAGTAAGTAGTATTGGTTAAACTTGTGAGAATCACTTCCTCAGAAAAGGCGGAATTACAGAGGGCATTCATTCAGAGGATCCCAGGCTGCCTGTGCTCAAGCAGTAACTTGATCTGCTCTCTATGACTGTGGTGGAAGTGGAACCCTGCCTTATACTATTCTCATTTCCTGTGGGAGAGCTTTGGATTGACCTGCTGTCTCACCTTCCACTGGGGTGTCTTAATCAAAGCAGAAAACTCAAGGTCAAAAGCACTGGAAATGCTTATTGGTGCCCTGCCTGTGAGAGGTCTGTGGTTCTATACATCATCTTGAGCTCACTTCCTAACCATTAGCACTTCCCCCTATGGTGTCATTCAAGAAAACTGTATCTTGAATGAAAGGGTAAAAAACAGTTCTTGCAATATATGTGGAGCAAAGTGTAAGATTCTGTGAAGATAGATTCAACTTTTGTGCCATTCTCTATTATAAATAGTGACATGATACATTGTCAAGGCAGTGGTCCTGTGAAACATCTGTTACAATCAAAGAAATGACTCTTCACTTTGTAGGATCTTAGCATGGATGCAGGGAATTCTCCTGTGCCACCTCACATTGGTCTCTGGGATTAGGTGCAGCATGGGTTTACTTTAATACAGAAGGTCAGATGACAGTAAGTGAAAATGAAGATGTGTTTTGAATACTATCATCATTGCTCTGTGTATGTGTGTTTGTCTGTGTGTGATTGTGTGTGTGTATGTGAGGTAAGTATTCATATTTCTTAACGTATAGAAAATGTGTAGGTTGCTTTTGTAATTAAATTTTATGATGAATGTTATGTTCAATATATAGACAGAAATTGACTTCATAGATAAAAATTTTTGAAGTAAAGAACTCAGAATGAGAAATCTCGGTTTCAGTGTGTAAAATTTTGTAGAACAAAAAAGAAATATTCATAATTATTACACATGCATATGTATTCTGAAACAGTAGAAACAATCTTAGTTGCTTAAATTTGAGAAAAGATAATAGGCAGTAAATAATAGATGTTCACAGAGTTGTCTCTTAAGCAAATATCTGTGCTTCTCCACTATTAATGATAATTAAGAAAACAAAAGCATGTTTAAATATAAACACACAATATTCCAAAAAAAACAAAGAGCAATTAAAATAGAATGAAAAGTTAACAGTAAGAATTTATGAACATATTTTATAAAGCCTGTTATGAAGCAAATTATGCCACCTCTATATTAAATTAGTATTGACAATGTAACAATTATAAAGCAATTTTTTGACTTAGAATCAAATTGTCATTCTGAAAACACTAGGAAGTCTGTTTCTTGTATTCTCAGTAATTGGCCCCAATTAAGTGTTTTAGTGGGTAAGAGTTGGATGCAGAAATGAACTACTTAACATTTCATTATCATCTCATTCAGCTCATGACTTCAATTTAATTTTAAAATGCAAGATTTTTAATAGTAAGCTATCATTTTGTTAATATTTGTAACTTCTCTATTTTATAAATTGATGTCTGAGTGTTGTAGCTCAGAACAAGTTTTTTGTTGGCAGACATTTGTAGAGTAGGATATATTCATGCATAAATAGAAACAAAGTCATTACTTAAAGTGATATAAATATAAATATTTTGTTGAATAGAAAGTGCTACACTTAGTGAAACAAACTGTCTGTATGGCACACACATCTTTCTCTTTATATAAATATAAAGAAATTGTTAGTGAAATAATATAGATAAATTGATAAGTAATGATAGCTAATAGATGGATAGGTAGATCATAGATTGATAGATGAGCTAGATAGATAGACAGATAATCTAAAAGTATGACAATTAGAAACCTTTTTCAAAGTATTTAAGTATAAAACTAAAACAAAATTGACACTGTTGGGAACAAAAAATGTGAAGAAAATACATAAAATATACATAACACAATTACTTGTTTCAGAGGTGGGAAAAAATTACCATGTTTCTTGAGATGTGTTTTGATATGGAAATGGTATGGTTGAGTGCAGCTTTGCCAGTTTGCAAACTTCAAATCAAGAACAGAACTTTGCTTCAGGTCACATATTTCTAAAGTGAGAATGACAAATTTTTACTCAACATATTTTCTTAAAAATAGATGGACATAAATCATTCATCATTGTGTGCCCTATAAATGGAAGAATCTATGAGATGAGACCCATTTGATGCATCCAGAGAATGTAACAATACTTCTGTTTTTTGTACAAAATAAAAGAAAAAATGTTAAAAATAGATTTTACTTATCTATTTATTCTAAAATGTTCTTGTCAATCTAAAAAACTAAATAGATCAGTGTTTGCTATAGTCCTATACTTTAAGACAATATAATGCAACACAAAGTATTGCAAATAAACATCAAGAAAATCTTAAAAATCAAGAAAATGTTTCTTTTATTTAATTGAACAACTTTATTTTAAAAAACAAAGATAAATGTACAGGTTTTAAGCATTTTTGTATAAAAGTACACGAATATATTTTTGTCAGTGCTTTGCTTTTATTTAAGGTTTGATAGTGTGCATTAAGATATTACTCGTTACAATGAACATAAAGTACATGTAAAACAGAATGTAACCTAAAATTAGTCAAAGTTTTCTTGGTGTGTAAGGATTAAGCATAATGTTTTTTTTCTTTTCTTTTCTTTTCATTTTCTTTTCTTGAACTTCATATAGTCTTTGAGTTGTTTCTGGGGCGTTCAGAGCTTTCTGGGGTTAGTATCCAATTATCAGTGACTGTATATTATGTCTGTTCTTTTGTGACTGGGTGATCTCATTCAGGATGATATTCTCTAGATGCATCCAATTTCTTAAGAATTTCATAATGTCATTACTTCTGATAACTGAGTAGTACTCCATTGTGTAAATGTACCCCAATTTTTTTATCCATTCATCTACTGAAGGACAACTGGGTTCTTTCAAGCTTCTGACTATTATAAATAGAGCTGCTATGAACGTTGTGGTGCATGTGTCTTTGTTGTATGTTGTAGCTTCTCTGGGGTATATGCCCAGAAGTGGAATAACTGGGTCTTCAGGTAGTACTATGTTCAATTTTCTCAGGAATTGCCAGACTGATTTCCAGAGTGGTTGTACCAGTTTACAACCCCACCAACCTCTTTCTCCACATCCTCGCCAGCATCTGCTGTCATCTGAATTTTTGTTCTTGGCCAATCTAATTGGTGTGAGGTGGAATCTCAGGGTTGTTTTGATTTGCTTCTAAGTTATTGGGGAGCTAGAAATATAATTTAAACCCAAAAAGAATTGAGAAGAAAATGGCCCACAAGATAAAAAGACATATATTGACAAAATAATTAGTTAAGGACAAAAACAAATTTAAATAGCTGGTAGCATTTTTATCTTTCAATCTTGGCTAATAATGGAGTAGAAACTACCTCTCAATTTTAAGACAATTTGTACACATAGGCATAAATCCATCTCTCACTGGAAGACTCCAAGTAATTAAAAATCATTTAGTCCCTTTATTAGAAAAGAAAGTTTAAATAATCCCTTTTAAAACCACACTTAATAAAGGGCTATCTTTTATATTTTTAAAACTTAATAAGAAATTGAGGACAAGATTCAGAATTTTTATTTTTTCTTTTAATATATTAAATTAGAAGCTTGAGAAATGGTTTATCACTGAATAAAATTGGTCTTGTTTATAGAGAACATGCACATGATGCCCAGAACCTACATGGTGCCTTCAAACTACCAGTAAGTCCAGTTTCAGGCGCTTTTCTTGATGTCCTTGTAGAGACATTATGTTTCATGCAGACAAACATGCAAACAAAACACTAATATACAATAAAAACAGAAGAGTCACAATGTCTAAACTATGTAAAATTATTCACTTTTTATGAACATAAGCAGGAAGTGGAAATAAAAATACATCTTCAAATTTTTCCATAGTAGTCTGAATAGTAAAACTTAGAGCATGTGGTTTAGATAGTACTGTTTATAGAATTGCTAACTTTATCGTTTATATTCTCTGTTCCCTTTGTCTGAGTATGTATGTGTGTCTCAAAAATTGCAATTTATAGCACAGCAACATTTACAATTGACAAAAAATATGAAAATAAATAATGAGTTATCTGGATAACTAACTAATCTGTGTTTTTTAAAGCTTCTTTTGTTGTTGGTTGTTTGTGTGTATAGTTTTTTTGAGAAAGCATCTTTTATGTAGCTGAATATGACATTGATTTTATAAAAATTTTCCCACCTTAGCCTACAAAGTGATGAAATTACAAGCCTGGATCACCAGGCACAGTAATGAGTTATGTAGAATGAAAGAAACAGGTAGTGGTAGAGAGTAAAGCAGGAGCCATTGATGTGATCCACACTGAGTGGAAGGAAAGGGGAAAGAGAGTGTTCAGACAGAACATAATTGATGTTGATGTAAAACAAGAACTTTAGATCAGTTTAATTGTGCTGGTTTGGCTGAATTTTTCAGGAAAGGTCTAAATGGTGCCACACCAGGCTGCAAAAATGTGTGGTTTTATTTTTGTTAATTTATTCAAGTTTTCATTCAGGAGGTACTTTTAGTTAAAATGTACTTACTTCTGATGGGTCTTTAATGCAAAACAACACTATTAGGCAAACATTGGAGAGAGGTGGTAAAAGGAACAGTCTTACAGACACTTCTTACAAGCTGGAGAACTGACCAGGGGAGCTGAGCAGTGTAGGAGCTATGGCTGGCATTTATACTGAAATTGGAGTACCATCTCAGCGTGGGTCATGGCTCATGCAAGCTGCCCTGCCAGAGATTTTTCCACAGTTGGCAGGTGCCTTCAAGAACTCTCCACTGCTCCCCTCTTCGTAACTTTACACATATGGCCATGAGCGTTAGATGACTTTTGTCACTTTAATGAGTCTAAAGTTTTCCTCCTCCCAAAAGGGAGGTTTAAATCAGAAGCAGTAATTACACAATACCTACAAAGAAGGCTAACGGGATGTTAACACATAATGGACTAAAGCCACTGTGATTTTCCCCTCGAGAGGTCTTCCATCCTTCATTAGTTGTGAGTGCATTCACTTTTCAGAGCCGAGAAGCACATAAAATATGCTATTACTGTCAGTTTTCTTGTGGCACAGTGGTTTCGTTATGAAGGAGCTCCAAACATCAATTATTTGCCTCTCATTGTTTTGAGGTTTATTGAAAAGCTGCAGTGTTGATAAAATCAGAAACACATGTTTAATGGTTATAACTTTTGGCAGAACGGTCTTTAGGGGCATGAAGAAAATCTATATCTATTGCAACAGAAATTTATCTACCAAAACTATTGTTTCCCTATGTGAAAAAGAATATTTTACTTGGCACACTCTTCATATGATCTCTGTAGACATCTATAAATAGTATCTATGTTTGCCTGCTCAACTTTTAATATAGAACCATTAGCTGGATAAACTAAGCTTTTTTTCCCCAGATAATAACTATTCATTTTAAATGGTTCTATGTATTAATATTACATTTACATTCAATGATGCCCAACTTGTGCTTCCAACTAACCGCGATTAAATTGTAAATGTGCATGTCCTTTTGAAAGAAGAGGAAGAAGATATTCCTTAGAATGTAATTTATAGAAGATATTTTGTCTTATATCTTTGTCTTCTATCAAAAGTACCCCATAAACCAAGATACAATTTCTATGTCCTACCATGATAGGACAGAATTCTGTCAATTATAATGAAGAAATGAAGATAAAATTCAGCATGTTTTATTTTCTTGTAAAGTTCTTTCTTTCTCTGTGTTAATTGGCATTAGCTGCAGGAAGCTTTTCAGGTAAGGACTAATCAATAATATTAAAGCAGTTGCCATCTTGGGTCATATTATTGCTGTTCCTTTATTATAATAATAGTCATAGGTTTCTTTCTAGGCCTGTGTTATTTTTATCTTAGTTTCTTCTTCATTTTTTTTTGTCAGCATTTGTGTGGGTTAATGAAATACTGTTTGGTTTACCGCTTTCATACTATATAACGCAGGCAGGTCCTTGTTGTAGGTCATGAAGTTTGTTTATGACATTGATGACTACCCTTTCCCTCTAGTAGTGTTCAAACTATATTTCAGTGCATGAATCCATACAGTATGGACGAAGTTTCAACTTGAGCATAGGCTCAGTTTCTGACTTTGATGAAATGAATAAGAGGTATTTTCAACAGTAATAGCATCATAATATTGTAAAGAGGATCTAGGAGACATGACAACAACCTAGAATGCTTCAAAGGGGATTAGGAAATTCTGGTCAATGAATCAAGCAAGATGGAACCTAGTCTTTGTATTAGAGTTCTTCCATAGTGGTGTTTGATGTCTGTTTGTACCATTGTTTCCCTATAATATTACAACGCTATTTAAATTATTTTATATGTTTATGTTCTTTAAAATACTTCTACAATGGGTCCCTAAATGTATATGAGCAAAGTATATCTGTTGTGTTAATGGAAACATAGCTCACAAAAGATATTAGGAAAAATGGAAAAATATGAAACTTTTGCTTCAAATTCAAGTACAATACAAGAAACTGAACATTCCCAAAGGGAAATACATAAACTGATACTTTCATTATTGCATTGAGGTTGATACTACATATTCACTTCACAGTAAGCTTAATCTATTAGTACAAAATGGCCATGAAAATTGATGTTTTAAGCAAATTTGCATTGCTTTATCACTGTTATGCATCATATTACAAATGAAGTAGATGATTTAAATTCATGATTGATTTACATGCAGTTCATAAATGAGGCAGAAAGCATGAGGCTGTTGCCAAGGAGCCCATTTAGGAAAACCAATAATTACACTGGGAATTATATTGTATGAAATTGGAAAAGTGTGAAAAAGACCATGACATCAGTAATTATGTTGAAAATAAAATGAATATCTTAAAGGGCTCATTCTCATGAGTGGCTCCTCCTCTTTATATTTTCTTTCTCTCCTGTTTCTTTGACAGACATGCCTAATATTATGTTTTAATGTGAACTCAGAGAGATAAATAAAAATGACTAAATTCAGAAACTCTTTTCAACCTTTGGGCAGAGAAGGAATAAAAATAAAATGACAAAATTATGCCTATGCTTTAATAAAAATTCAAATTAGAATAGGAAGGTGCAATGTGGAAGGTGAAGAAAAGCCAGGATAAAAGAGGGAATATGGAAAGACAGAAATAATAATAAAGTTTATTTGACATAGATGGCACATTAAAATACCACGTTTTTTTGTGATCAGTGAACAACATTAAATAAAACTAATTTAAAACTATAAAAAATACCAGTTTGTATACCAGCCCTTTTCATAAGCTGGAAAGAACCCAGATGTCCTTGAACAGAGGAATGGATGCAGAAAATGTGGTCCATATACACAATGGAGTACTACTCAGCTATTAAAACAGTGACTACATGAAACTTGTCGGCAAATGGATAGAACTATAAAATATCATCCTGAGTGAGGTAGCCAGTCAGAAAAGAACACATATGACATACACTCACTGATAAGTGGATACTAGCCTAAAAACTCAGAATATCCAAGATACAATCCGCAGACCACATGAAGCTCAAGAAAGTGGAAGACCAAAGTGTGGATGCTTCAGTTCTTTTTAGAAGGAGAACAAAATTCTCACAGGAGGAAATACTGAGACAAAATGTGGAAGAGAGATTGAAAAAAAGATGATCCAGATACTGCCCCACCTGGAGATCCATGCAATATACAGTCACCAAACACTGACAATACTGCAGATGCCAAGAAGTACATGCTGATAGAAGCCTGATATAGTTGTCTCCTGAGAGGTTCTTCCATAGCCTGAAAAATATAGAGTCAGATGCTCACAGCCAACTGTTGACCCGAGAAAAGGTTGGCCAATGGAGGAATTAGAGAAAGCTCTGAAGGAGATTAACCGGTTTTCAATACCATACGAAGAACCACAATATCCGCAGGAAATAAAGCACCAATCAAAGAGTGCAAATGGAATGACCCATAGCTCCAGCTGCATATATAGAGAAAATGGCCTTATTTGTCATCAATGGAAGGGATGCTCTTGGTCCTGCAAAGGCTGGATGCCCCAGTGTAGGAAAATATCAGGGGATAGAGGTAGGGAGGCAGAAGGCTGGTTGGATGAGAGAGCATCCTCATAGGAGTAGGGGAAGGGGGCATGAAATAGGGAGGATAGGGAGTGTGCAGAGAAGAAACCAGGAAAAGGGATAACATTTGAAATGTAAATAAAGAAAATACCCAAAAATATAGTAAAACCAATTTGAAGTATTGATACATGCAAGTGAGTTTTATATGTACATGTGCATTGATCCATGCTATATATTGATACTGTACCTAGATATGTATTATACTTGGAATGGTACCAATAGATAGAAAACACAAATTCATAACTATTTATATATACATACATGTATGAAGCTATGTTTTCCTTATGAATTTTATTATTTACTTCATAAAAGGCCCAACTACCTTTGTGCAGAACACATAAAATCAATGTTTTATCTCTGGATTCAGAGCTCATGAAAATTAGTTTTACTGATAATGTAGCTTGAATATGTGTCTCTGCCTTTTTAAATGGTATTCATCAGAATATTCCTTCACTAGCAATATTATAACTCTAGTCTCCTCTTAGAAACATTATTGTTTTGTTATGGCAGCAACTGTACAATCAAAAACAGGCAAATATTTGGAAATCCTTAAAGACTAATTTTAAAAACACCATTTTTGTATAATATTCAGTTATTTCCAATACTAATGCCATTCTTTCCAAAGAATAGCAAGAAAGTTGATATACAGATTCAGAAAACTAATTTCTTGAAGAAAATAATATCTCACATGATAATACAGGATCAAAAATTTTAAGTTTGGACATTTGAGTTGTAGTTGAACATGTGAAATCTCTTTAGACTAGTGAGTAACATTTGTCTTTGCATCCACATTTGCAGAGACTGGATGCCAAAATCTCAGTCTGTGTGTTTAGAAGAATTTCCTCTCATCAGAACATAAGTTTCTTTGAGGAGCAGATGACAGACAATGCAAACAGGCTTAGCAAAACAAATCTTTAAACATTCTAGATCCATAATCTGTCTTCCTGTTTACTGAATTGCAAATTCTATTTTATTTGGCTTTCATTAGGCTTTATGCTAATGAGATGGAATATGATTATTGACTGTTGTATTCTGAAAACCATAACACAAGTCGACACTAGAAATCCAAAGCTTTCTCTCACGAATATAATAAAACAAACTAACTTAAGTCAACAACAACAAAAAGAATCTCACAAAATTCACAAGACAGGTGCTGGGTTTTGAGGAATACTTACGGGAAACTCAGGGCACAGTGTAATACAGTCTGCAAGATACTCAAGTTGAGGTATATTTTACTATGAAATTCAAAACTGTGTGACGACTAGGTCTAGAACTATTCTGACAAATGGAGGTCTTGCTCTTCATGTTCACATAATTTTCAAGCGATCAGTACCAATGCAGAACTGTATTGCAGTGTGAATTATTTCCTGGGATTAAAGTTTCCCTTCATATACAAGTACATTTTTCTACTGCTTCAGATAGAAACTTAAGTATTCTATCAATAGCAGGAACAGAATGAGATTGCTTCCCACACTAGCTTCTCATTCTAGAGATACATTCATCTTGAAAACCTAATTATAAAGTTTCCTATGTGAATAGCCAGATTCCCTTCTAAGATATGAAGATGGATCCAGGTGCTGTGCTTTGGAAGTCAATAACAGTAACTGCAATGCAAATGCAACTGAATGATTCTTCCCAGAGATTAAGACGTATGTGCTTGTGAGGAAAATACATTTTGTGTTTTGCCGCCTGTAAAAGATATGAAATGGTTAAGCACTTTGTGCCATCATATCAAAGTTTCTCAAAGAGAGCTGATGTTTTGTCAATATAGATTCAGGCGTCTCAGTGTCTCTGGAGTGAAAATAGTAAAGTCCTGTTGCTGCAGGGACATGAGAAAAAAAGTTAAAGAAGTTTGATTGATTCTTCCATTATACAATGACAGCTATTATAAAGCAGAGAATAAAAAAAAAAAAAAAAAACAAACAATTAGATGTTTGGTCCAAAAAGCAAATATATAAGCCTAGGTAAAGATTTAGTGATCAGAGGTAGCTAAAGTGTACAAAAATGAAGAGAAACTCACATTATTGTAAGGACTAGAATACTACATTCATTTTTAAATTAAAGCAAATAATTTGCATTTATATATTTATTATAATTATGTTTATGCCTAAGATCACCTCTGAGCTTAAAATTATGTATTTCCTTTGTCATCTTAACTGAAACAAAATGATTAATTAGAACAAATTTAAGTTACCTTTTGATGTGCAAAATAATTCAACAGTAATTTATGTGTCCATTTGATATATTTTAAAACTCACATGTATCTGCTCTGGTTTCTGCTTTTCATATTTTGTGAATAGGCATCAAAATTTTGCATAGTTAGGTAAAATTACAGTGGATTTCATGCTATAATCAAGCTTTATAAATATCATGCTTTCCCACACAAATATGAATTATATATTTAACATTCTTTAGAGAAATCCTGATTTTGGAAAAAAAAAACAATTGAATATATTGTAACAAGATAATATTTAATACAATTCCCATTCACTCATCTACGTTATGGCTAATTATCATGCTGTCAGAAGAATTCTTCAAAAATAGATAGTGTAGAAATTAGAAACCTCCCTCTAAAGATATACAGGAAAGAGAGCACTGGATGGGTCTTAAATGACAAGCAGAAGCAAGGCACAAAACAAGGAATAAGACAGGCAGGAAATTCATAATGTAAGAAAATAAAATTCATAGTTTGACATTTCTCTTCAGAAAGAAGTGGAAGATTTAAATATGCAAGCAAAATATCTACTTGAAAAGATTTGTAGTTCGAACAATACCACCTGTTTGAACTGTGTATAATGAATTGAAAATGCACAGTATGCTTTCTGGAATTATAATCAGCATTTGTTATGAATGTTTAAAATGTAGTTTGTTTAGCATAATAGCAATCAAGTTTTATACCAAAGTAGAAGGAAGGTTGTGACATTTAGAAGAGAAGAGTCAACATGAGTTAGTAGTTGATGAAATACTAGGGGATGTTATTTTCAAATGGTACTTAACATATTCAAGAAATGTCATATTCAAGAAATGTCACTCTGAACTGGAGACAAAAATATGCAAATCCTCAGCCTCTCTGTCAAAATCAGTCAGGAGAAAACATGTAACCCTCAGAGGAGAACACAGAGATTCAGTGACTCTCATATTTCAAAGTGAGGTTAGCGGGAAAATACAGTACAATCTTTGAAAATATTCACTAGCACAAAATGTCAGGGAAGAGAGCTGTGTCAGGCTCATGGTGTGGTTCAAGAGTGTCTTATTAAATGATAATCATCTATGGGGATGTATATGCCTACTCTACTTGGCTCAGGCACAGTTATTGAGTAAGTTAGTGAAATTCATGGTTGTCCAATAAAAACAGCACATTTTTAATCTGTTGAGCTTGGATTAGAAAGTGAAAGTTTACTAACATGAAATTCCTATCAACCCCATTTAGCATATTTTTATACTATCTTTGATTTTATTGATAATAAGTGATTGTGTTTTTTGTATATATTTATAGATTCATAGCATTAGGGGATTATTTTCTAAGACCCCTGAACTCACTAGCTCCAGTAATCTGTCTAGGTTTCAAACCAGACATGATTTCTCACCTTCTGGTTACTAAACTCAATGCTGCTACCATCTATTCTGTTACTGTATTCATTATTTGAAACTATAAATTGTTATAATATTTAAATTGTTATAATATAATTGTATTTTATATAAACATTTTAAATAGAACTGAAAGATGGCTCAGTTGTTAAATGCACTGGATTCTCTTACAAAGAACTGCAGTTCATTTCCGAGTATTAATATGTCTCCAGTCCTAGGTAACCTGAAAGGACCCTTGTGACCGGCATTGTAACAGGTGTGTGTAAATGTCCCAGTTATATTTCACTAGACAAACCATACTCGTACAATTATCTAAACAATCAATTATCTAGAATAAATAAACATGAGCTCTTGATTTGGTAACTTGACTAAATTAGCTTCATGTCACCATCCCAAGAACACAATATCATACTTACTAGATGTTTTGCATTCTTTCTACCTAACCTGATATTTACAGGTATTGTAGACATCATAGAAGTTTCTCTGTGGCACTTAAAATGAAAATGTTTTGATTAAAATGAACTTTGAGTCAATCCATGACCAAACATGCTTTGAGAATTCAGCCCTCAATGTAAACTGTATAAATTGCTATATTAAATATGATTATTATTCCTGTGAATGAATTTATACTTACTTATTTTCTCAGTTAGGGTTTAACTGCTATGAACAGACACCATTACCAAGGCAAGTTTTATAAAGGATAACATTTAATTGTGGCTGGCTTACAGGTTCAGATGTGCAGTCCATTATCCTGAAGACAAGAGCATGGTAGCCTCCAGGAAAGCATGGTGCAGGAGAAGCTGAGAGTTCTACACCTTCATCCAAAGGAAGCCAGGAACAGACTGAGCATTTTCAGGTAGCTAGATGGAGTGTCTCCAACCTCACTCCAGAGTGACACACTTCCTTCATCAAGGCCACCCTTCTACTAGTGCCACTCCCTGGGTCAATAATATGCAAACCATAACGCATTTATATCAAGCTATGCTTATAATTATAAATACACTCAAATAAATACTTAAAGTATTTTGGTTTATGCAGTGAATCACCATATGTTTATTATATGGATGATTTATTAAAGTTAGAAATGGAACTTTATATATATTAAGATGTGCACAGTCATTATTCACATAAATATGAAAGATGTTTCCTTCCCTCATATCAAAATGTTATAAAATACCGTGAAAACTATGTCCATTTTTTGTTTTACATTTATTTTCAAAGTATGATTTCTTTCTTGTTGAACAATATTTTCTTAATTAAAAACACTTTTCATTGCAATTCATGATGATGAATGCAACTGTGGTCAAGACCCAGCAATTCTCTTCCAAATTACTAACCATATTATGGCTATAGATAACTAAAAACAAGGCTCCCGCAGAACAAAATAATGAATCCTGTTATTAAAGGGTGAAAATTGAAGGCATTTATTCCCATTTCTTGAAACCTAATTCTGTGGTTGAGAAATTGATTTTGATCATTACTTCAGGAAACTTTGTAACCTCTCTCTGTGTTATTGTTTTGATGAATCTTAATATTTATACAAGTATAATGAGTGAGATACAATAATCTATGCAATACAATGCGTTATAAATCTATATTTTCTGTAAGCTTACATGTCTTATAATGCTCTCAAATAGTCCTCTAGCTGAAAATGAAAAGGGAGACATGCTTGTTATGGTCAATGGAAGTAGCAAATGGTACGGTTAGATGTCACTCACTTAAGGCCCATTGATTTAGTATATTGATTTATTATAAATTTGCATGTAAAAGTCAAGTTGCTGGTTATAAATTTTCTATAAATCTATGCTTTACCTCCGAAAGATGGAATCATATGATCTTTGAGTTCTAATAAATAACCGAAGGACAGTTATGGCACACTTGATGCTTTTATTAGTTTTACTGTTGTTGAAATGTGAACTAATGTCCAGAGAAACTAAATGTAAAATTTCCCCTAAATAGACATTTTATGCTCTTTCCTAGTGTTAATTCTTTGTAAACCAGAAAAATAATGATAGTTTTCTGTCTTATTAAATCTGAGACATTACACGAGATACTTAAACTACACTGAAAGAGGTGGGAGCTGTCATGACTTTTGTCAAAGTGCAACCCAGACTAATTTTTGATGGAAATGAGTTTTTCTGTGGGATTTAAGTGGTCTGCGTAACTAAAACTTCTACTTTGAAGCTCTGGAATGATAACTTAAATGCAGTGCTGTAGTAGAGGTGGTTCAGTTCTACTTAGTTATAAATTTCCAGGCTTTCTAAATGCAGTATTTTTTGGGAGAACCTCCAGGAATAAGAAATGTGCCAAAAAATACTAAAGGGCATATTCGCAGCTGACACTCTGCAAGGTCTATAAAAGGAACATTTCTCTGAGCTAGGATGAAGAAGAATTCATTGTCAAAATTGCTTTGTTAGAATTAATTTAAAGTTTATTTGATGTTGACCAAGTAAAATTCCCTTCATTGTTTTGATGACTGAACTTTCAAACATTAACAATGTGTACTCGTTTTTTTAATTGAAGAACTTTATTTTAAAAAAAGAAAGATAAATGTACAAATTTTAAGCAATTTTGCATAAAAGTATAGGAATACATTTTTGTCATTGCTTGGCATTTTTTAAGGTTTGATAGTGTGCATTAAGATCTTACTAGTTACAATGAACAATGTGCACTCTTTTGTTTCATTGTTCACTTGAAAAATGACATTTAAAGTACTCAGATATATATTACACACTTTTACTGTCAAATCCACATCTTCTGTCTTCTTTAGACTGTTTTGGGAAACTAAAAAAAAATGTAATTTCCCCATTTCCTCGTTTACATGAGGAAGCTAAAACAGAATGATCCCATAGAAGCTAATAGGAGATGATCTCATACAGGTGGTAAGATATGATCTCATAGAAGTAGTAAGAGTTGATGTCAAAGAAGCTACTAAGAAAGGGGTATGGGGAAAAGAGGTGAAGCAATATAATGGGCCTAGAAGCTTTGAATGTTTACATAGTTTTGCTTAAATTTTAGTAAAAATGATAACAGTTATGGGGGCTGTCAATAGAAGACCAACAAATTCAGGTGACAGGTATGGGTTATGATGTAACAAGAAGAGTTGAGTGAAGCTATGGCTGAGAGAGCTGGGTAAAATGGAAAGTCTGAGGAGGGATCACTAATAGAAAATATATTTGAAAATAATTGGATGCCAATTCATTTAAAAACTTCATACACACACACACACACACACACACACATATATATATATATACATATATATACGTGTATATGTGTGTGTGTGTGTGTATGTGTGTGTGTGTGTATGTGTGTGTGTTATACTATAAAGAGAGAACAATGTTTCTCCAAATAGCATTTGCTATCCAAATTTTTTTTAAAAGCCAAGTAAGGAAAATTTCTAATCAATATTTGCTCAGTGGGGTCCAGATCGCTTCTATCCTGCACACATAGGATAGTCCCATTGTTACTGGTTCCCTCCAGAATTGATGGTTAGACTGGTTTAAGATATCACACGTTTGGTCACAGAACATGGACAAATCAATATGGTTTATGCTTGAAAGCTTCAGCCATCTTATCTAGCATTTACAATATTTTACTACTGCTGCTGCTAGTTTTGTTGTTGTTTTCATTCTACTTTTAGAGAAAAGTAATCAGCAGTCTTCACCAGATATGAACATATTGAGCAACAATAATGACTGTCATGATGAAGTAAAGCCAGAGATGTGATACTGATATCTGTACTGACTAGTTTTGTGTCAACTTGACACAAGCTGGAGTTATTAAAAAGAAAGGAGCCTCGGTTGAGGAAAAGCCTACATGACATCCACCTGTAAGGCATTTTCTCAGCTAGTGATCAAGGAGAAAGGGCCCAGCCCATTTGGATGGTGCCATCCCTGGGGAGGTAGACCTGGGTTCTATAGGAAAGCAAGCCTAGCAAGCCAAGAAAAGCAAGCGAGAAAGTAACATCCCTCCATGGCCTCTGCATCAGCTCCTGCCTCCTGACCTGCTTGAGTTCCTGTCCTGACTTCCTTTGGTGATGAACAGCAATGTGGAAGTGTAAGCTGAATAAACCCTTTCCTCCCCAACTTGCTTCTTTGTCATTATGTTTTGTGCAGGAATAGAACTAAGACAGTATGTATGTTATGGAATAACCAGCAACTTTCTAAGTTGGATTTAAGGCAAGGGAGAATTCAAGCTCTGACGATTAACAAGGCCAAAAGCCTATGGGTACTTTCAAGTCAAACAAGAGAATAAAATTCTGTTATTCTGCTAGATAGACAGAGTCCAAATAGACAAAAGTCCTAAATCTTCACTCTTAAATATTGAGTCATCTTTCAAGACTGCTCATAGAATTTTACTTTTAGTAAAAGTAGTAGTTGACAGAAATTAATACAGAAATCCAAAGTTGTTCAACATGCAAAACTAAAAAATCAAGGGGTGCTAAGCCCTAGATGGCTCACATTACACACACAAAGAAGCATACACATACACACACACAAAGAAACACACAAACACACACACACACACACACACACACACACACACACACACACACACACACACCCCACACACACACACACACACAGAGAATCAAGGCACATCAAGGAGAACAAGACAGGAACTGATAAGAGCTAGAGGTTATTTCTGAATAAATTTGTCAGAGAATGACCAGTCCATTTCAAAGTAGCTGTGACTATCTGTTGAAGTCATGCTCAGCGTGGTATATGGGAAAGATTATTATACCCACTCTAAGAAGATATTGACAATTCATGGTTATTTTGGTTTGGATCATAACAAAGAAGCTATACATAACAATCTAGATGCTCCTATACTCATGGACAGACAGAAAGCACTAAGGGGACTCAGTGACATTAAATTCAAAACATAAGAATTTAGGAAGTAAGGGAGTTAGGAAATATAGGATGAACTGAAAAAAAATAGGAAAAGTGGGAGATTTGATAAAAAATAATTATACATATATGGAAATTCAACACATTAATTATTTTATTAGGAAAAAATGACAGGTCTGCTTTTGAAAACACGAATTAAAGTAATATTATGACATGCCAGATCATGAAAAATATATAGACAGATGCTTACAGCCAACCATTGAACTTAGAACAGGGTCCCCAGTGTAGGAGATAGAGAAAGAATTGAAGAGCTAAAGCAGTTTGCATCAGCATTAGAACAACATTACCAACCAACCAAAGTTTCCAGGGACTAAAACACCAATCAAAGACAGAGCCTTGGCTCCAGCTGCATATGTACCAGAAGATGGCCTCTCACTTCATCAATGGGAGAAGAAACCCTTGGTTCTGCAAAGACTCAATGCTGCAGTGTAGGGGAATGTCTGTATGAGCAGTCAGGAGTAAGTAGGTAGGTAGGGGGGCTCCTTCATAGAAGCCAGGGAGGGAAGATGGGATAGGGAGGTTAAGGAGGGTAAACTGGGAATGGGGATAACATTTGAAATGTAAGTAAAATATATCCAATAAAAATGAGAATGGATTGATTTACACTTTTCTACATGCAGGCTACCAGTTTTTCTTTTCCTAATTTCTTTCTCAGTCTTTTCATCATTTAGTAAAATAAGGCTTCTTATTTGTTTGTGTTTATTTTATATCCATCCACTTTGCTGAAGTTGTCAGTTGTAGAATTTTATGGATTCTAACATATCATCTTCACATAGTGATATCTTGACTTCCTTTGATCCCTTTTCATTGTCTAATTGCTCTGGCTAGAAACTTAAGTCCTATATTAAGTAAGTAGAAGATAATGGACAGCCTTGTGTTGATCCTAATTTTAATGGCTTTTTTCCCCAAGTTTCTCTCTTTCAATTTTGTTGGCTATTGGGTTTCTACTTTTTACTTCTGTCCTCCTGTATTTTTTCAAGAGAGTTATGTGTGCCCTTCTCAAAGTTTCTGTGGTGAGAGAACCTGTTCCCATGTTGCCAACTGATTTCTACTGGTCAAGTACTTATGTTTTCCTCTTGCCATCTGGTTATCTCGGTTGTTATCTGGCCTCCTTTTCCCTTCCTGGAGTCTGCCCTTCCTAGGAGGCTGAGATCCTGAGATGCTGTGATCCTATGATCCTGAGGAGTCAAGCTACAAGTGGGCTGTGGACTGTGTGGGATCAGGTCCAGTGTTGGAGCTCTGCTTCTGGCATAGGGTGGGAACCAGAATGCTGACGTAAATTTTTTTTTCTATAGTATGGAATAGAGTTTATGCAGGTCATGGGAGAGTTAAGAGGGTGGTAGAGGCAAAGAGAGAGAGAGAGAGAGAGAGAGAGAGAGAGAGAGAGAGAGAGAGAGAGAGAGAGAGAGAGAGAGAGAAAGAGAGAGAGAGAGAGAAGTAGAGGAGTAGAGGCCGGCAATGAGCACGTGGGAGAGAGGGGGGAGGGAAAGGGAAGAGGAGGGGTAGGAGTTGAAGAGCAAGGCTGCAAGAGAGGCCAAGAGCGAAGTAAATATTTTTAATGAGCAAACAATACATAATGATATAAAGGATTGCATTTTAATAAGTTTTTGCCTTCTTAATTATTCTAATTTTCTCTTGAGAAATTATTAAACTACTCTGACCTGATTTCTCTATCTTCAAAATGATCAAACCATATATGCCATGAATATTAAATTACTAATATTAGAAAATACTAATTCACAGAGAGAGGTGGGGGGAGTTAGAGAGGGTGGGAGGAAGGGAGGGAGGGAGTTAGGAACAGAGGGAGGGAGAGGGAGAAGGATGGGGGAGGTGGAAGGGGCAAGATAAATGTGTTTTATAATTATATTTACTGTGTTTATAAAAGTTCAGTTTTAAAAGTGTCAATGAGTCCATCTCTTTTTCTTCCTTGCTAAACACTTCTGGAATATTTCTGGGAGCACTTGGATGTTCTAAGGTCATGTGGCAGAGAGATAATAGCTCTCTGCTTGAGTGAGTACCTCAAAGAAAATCAAATTTCTAAAATTGGGGACAAAACTTTAGAAAATCAATGAAGTGCAAGGAACTTTTCTTACAATTTATTTTTTCTGCATCCTCTTGATTCCTTCATCAATACTTTGCCTCTTCTAAATTGTCTTACTAGAATTGTTTTGGCTTTGACATCTCTCTAATAATATCTATTCAGGTCATTCTCTTACTTAGATAATATAGCATTTTATTTCCTCTATATCCTGTTCAATTTCTTGTACCTTTCTCTACATAAAACAATGAAAGAAACAGAAAACCTTAGATAAAACACAAGGACACTGACTCAAATATATCAATATGAACCTCAAACATTATGCTATCAAAGTCTGTGAAAAATTACGTTAGAATTTTGATGGGGACTGTGTTGAATGTGTAGATTGGCTATTTTTAAATCCTCTGTTTGTGTGTGTGTGTTTGTGTGTGTGTGTGTGTGCGTGTGTGTGTGTGTGTGTGTGTGTGTATTAAAAATCCTGTACTGTTAGATTTTCCAACAACTCCTCAAGTGGCCACTTACTTTCATGGCCCTTTCCATATTTCCATATTCTCTCCTGCACCCTAATTTTCCCTTCATATTTTATGCTCATGTTCCAGGCCTAGGGAGCCTACAGAATAGAGAAATATTTTTGTCAGCTACACATCCAAAAGAGGGTTAATACCCCAAATATATAAAAAAATTAAATGAAGCAGACTTCATGATAATAGTTTATTTAAAAGTAGTGTACAGATCTAAGCAGAGTTTTGTTTCTTTTTTTTTGAAAAGGTGGAAACATATGGCTTAGATGCACTTAAAAATGTTCAACATACTCAGCCATAAAATCAAAACTGCTTTGAGATTTCCTCTTATACCAGTCAGAATAGAAACTTTAGTAAAAACAAATAATTCATGCTTACAGGAATGGGAAATAGTGAACTTTTATTTCCTTTCTTCTTGGAATTTGAACAATAGGATCATATGGTGAGGGAAAGGAAGATGAGGAAGGGACAACAAAAATAAATGGCTATTTGAGGGGCTGTTTGGAAAACTAATACAGTAAAAATTTCCTAAAATATATACATACATGAAGGTGATTTAAATGAAATAGCCAAGTAATAGGGAGACTGTGCCCTAAATGGACATCTCTCATCATCTAATGAAGCTTCCTGTAGTAAGAATGGAATTTTCATTTAAAGAGGTTCCATAAATTTTCCCAAACAAGTCATGCTATTGCCAGCAATAAAATGTTGTGTCATGTTACTCTTTACAATCCCAGGACAAAGCCCTGTTTTAGAATCCAGTAGCTACACAGCTGAAGTTTGGGAGTCAAACTTACACCTACCTAGAGCCTACATCACTATAGGCTTGTGTTCTGGTACCAGAAAGTACTCTGCATGCTATCAAAAGTTTCATCCTGAGGGCAGACTTATAACCTCTGCCTCAAGCTTCTGCTATCAGAATTTTCCTCACTTAGAATGTCTATTCCTGGTAAAGAAAGATTAACCTTTGTGTCCTTGTCCTCAAGTTCTTTTTTGGGGAAGTTTCTCATGCACATAAGCAACTAATCCAAGATGTAGATTATAGTGTTTTTTTTTTTTTTTGGTATTTTGAATTAGTTTGAAACTGGTTGGTGCAAAGAATTTGGAGGCATTTTCAACATTGTCCTTGGGAAACACCACTACCACCACCAGCAACAAAAACAACAAAACAAAAAAACCTAAAAATGAATCAAAATGCATTTATGTACTCTGTTGAGAGTTTGAATGAAGAATGGCAAGTGAAATTAGGAAGGTAGAGAGCTAGACAACAGGTAACAAAGGAGGACCATAACTTCATCCGGAGCTGGGCTAGCAAACCAGGTTATGTCTTGGCAAAGAGTGTATCTTCACTTTGCCTATGTCTGAATATAGAAACAATATATGCATTTCTTGGATAATTAAATTTTAGAGAGAAAATTGCATGTAGGGAGTGCAGCTATGTGCTGCCATCAGAAGAACTGAAGCAGCCACACCACTGATGCTCTCTGGATTCCAAAATTACATCCTAAGCCTTTTGAGAGACAAGGACTACAAGAGCAAGTGCTTGATCTGCTGAACTTTAGTCTTTCTTTCATTGACTCTTTCCAGACCAAGCCTACTTTTCTCAACTTTGGAATGAAAGTATTTTTACATGTTACATAGTACATTAAAAATAAGGGTATTTTTATACACAGGAGTTCATAATAAAGAGAATAATATCAGTTTCATAAGTAACATTTGGCTTTCAAGCAGGTTGAAACAATTAAGGATTAGGGAAACAAAAACAGGTACTAGAAGGTTATTACTTAAAAGTGTTTTGACAAATATTTTCAAACCTATAAAATAAGTTCCCAAATCTCACAAATGTAAAAAGTATAAAATCTACTGATCCCGTTGCTACCTTCAAGCCACCTTGGGAAGCATAACAGTGTCCTGTGGTTTTTCTCAGTAGCTCACTGCTAAATGTGTCAGTATATTGTGGATTTCTGATTTTAGTCATAATTCTGTTGGTATTTTCGGGTTTAGTTTTGTTTGTTCTAGTTGTAAGAGAGAAAAAATATTCAAATATAGTTTAATAAACACAAATAGTTGGAGTTTTCAAAATGAATAAAATAAAATAAAAACAAGAGTTGTTTTTTATTTTTAATCTGTTGCTCAGTGTATCACCATCATTAGGCATCTGTGTTTTCTATTTTACTTGTAGCCTCAATCATGACACCCGTTCTCTCATCTGTAGGCATGTTGATGTCACAGAGATGGTTTCACCCCTTAAACTCCCATGAGCTAATCTCTGCTTCTGGTTTTTCTTTTGGAGCTTCCTTCTCCATCTGATTTATCATAGATCTGAGGAGAGTAGCCACCCTGTTCTCATTAGGCTTTGCCTTAAGTGGATGTTGGTTTGATCTTGAATGCACACAGAGTCAGCTTTCTCCATGTCACAAACAAATCTCCTCATATTGAAAAAAAATACAATTTCAATTTTGCTTATGTCCTGATTATATGTAACCCAAGTCACACTAGACACTCCTCAACATGTTCCTCTTCCACATTCATATCCATTCCCCTCCCTGCCTCACACCCCTTTTTATAGCCCATTATCTTATGCATGCAGCCAAAGCTTCAGTGTATTGGAGAATGAAACAGCTGCACCCTGTCCAGAAGCCAGCACATTCCCTGGCCTCAGCTTCTACATCTTTCACTTCCTTTTGTAGGTTTTAAGCAATCATTTCTGGGTGGTTTCAATATCTTTACTGGGGCAGAGTGAGTCATGCTGAAATAGCCATGTTCGTCTGAACCTACCTGGTTCTATTTTCAGCCTCCAGTGTGATTGGGGCAATAGCTGTCTGCCAAGATTCTGAGGATATGTGTGTAATTCAACGGGAGTGCTTTTTCCTTGTCAACAACATTTTATTTATTGCATCTTTACAAAGTTAGAGCCTACAAGTAAACTGAAATGTATTTAAGTGGTGGCAAGATGGCCTGGTAGATTAAGGTGCTTCCAGCCTACACTGATGACTTGAGTTCAAGTCCTAGAACATGCAAAAAGAACCAACTCCTAAAAGTTGCCTTAGGACCTCCACACATGTCATGGCGCATGTGCATATAATGATAAGTATAAAATAAAAATGCAGTTCAAATATGCATATATTTAATCATAATTTTAAGTACTTTGTGGTTAATGGACCAATAAAAACTTACTGAAAATTGAAGAAAATGTGTTTTGATTTGGTGGTATCTGGTTAAAAAGGTACAGGCTTGGGCTGGTTATCTTAATTGCCAACTTGAATGGACAATTTCATCTCCTGTAAATACATCAACTTTCATGTCTGTGTAGCAGCTCTTAATATTTGTCTAACTGAGATAGAAAACCCTATCCTAAACATAAGCAATGATATTACATGACCTAGGATCATATACTAAGCAAAATGGAGAAAAAAGGTAAATACTATACTTTAGGTTTCAACTTCCCCATAGCATATGCAATGTGACCAACTCCCTCATATCCTGCAACCAAAAGTTGATAGACATTTTCAGGTGTATTCTCAAAATGCGAGCCAAAAGTACCCACCTGAAGTTGCCTTGCCAGGAATTATATCACAGAACACAGAAAAGTGACTGATTAACAATAATTTTACTTTTATCTAGGATGTAAGCCTTAGATACAGCATTCTGTTGGGTGATTCTATTTGTAAGAGTGCATTAATAATTGAATTATGTGCTATGCAATGTTACTAGCTCAAATCAGTAAAACAAGAGTTAATATATTATTGACTTGTTCCAGCAGACAAACAAACTGGGATGAATGAACAGATTCAGAAATCCTGGAAATTCTCGAATCTGGTAAAGGTAAGCATTTCATCTACTCCAGACCCTGTTCTTGTTCTGAAGCTTCTTGCAAAGGGTTTTTAAGTTCTGGTCAACCTTGAGGAAGTTGTATGTATTCACTTTCCACAATGAACAAAGAATTTAGACAACTAGATGATCAGACTGTCCCTCTCATCAAGAATCACTGTTTGTGAGTGTATGTGTGTGTGTGTGTGTGTGTGTGTGTATGTGTGTGTGTGTGTGTGTGTGTGTGTGTGTTGGGGGGATTCTTCATCCTGCAGATCCTTGCTTTCACCTAAGAAGCCAGCAGAAGGCCCCTCCAAACTGTGGACACTCACCCCTGAGCAAGGCAGGATTCCTCCCACCCTTGACCACATTCCCCCTGGTCCATGACTCCTTGTAGTTCCCAGCAGCATCTGGGTGCCCTGAAGTTTGGGAACCCAACGAGCACCCACCCCAGTGTGCATCATTTCTCATTTCCTACCCAGGCTAAGGCCTACCATTTAGGCTATGTTCCAGCAACTACATTTTTGAAATTTGAAGTTTTGGCTTTCACCAGTTACAGGTCTCCTGTTAGAGCCATGGCTACCCTTAGTCATTTTGCCATCTCCACATCCCCTCCCTCTTTTCTTAGGGATTTGTTTTAACGTGTGAAACGGAGCCGGCATCTGTGTCATGCTACAATTAAGTCCCATTTAGACAATTACAATTAGTTACCTAATCCTCTTTTTTATTTTCCTCTTTTTCAGTCTCTCATTTCTTCTTCACAAGATAAACAGAGTAAATCCTAGTATTGTTCCAGGATCTGCTTATAGGAATCAAAGCCTGAGTATTGTGTAGAGTTTGAGTTACTTCTATAAATTTAATATTATTTTTCAACATTAAACTTTAGGATTTCTACTTTAATGTCTTGCTTGATATTCCAGACTATTAAATACTGAGTATGAATCAAAATTATTGAGTTAAAATAAGGTATTAACGTAGAACTTATTGAACTGACACTAGTCACTAAAGGAAATTCACTTAAAATATTGATGACTAGAATATAAAGGACAATCATGAAGGTGGTCAACTGCAAGCCAGGTAGGGAAATTTCAACTGAAAATATTAATACTGACCACTAAATATCAAACATTTTTTGTTCTTGTTGTGCAACCTAGTTTGTGATCTATTTGTGTAAGGAAATTTACACTTATGTATATAATGTAGAACATAATGTAATGGTATATATTATATGTATATTCAGACTTGCAAAGGAAATATAACTTCCATGGTCACCAAGGTCATTTTATTATAAAATGTGGCATGACTCTTAATGTGCATATTCCTAGAAGATTTTAACTAGTTTTATTTATTAAAGAAGTCCAAACAACATTTCTTACCATGTAATTGTCAGAAATTAAAAACATCGCAATGTGAACTTCTTTATAGTAGAAGCCTCTGCCTCTGATGGAAAACTAAAACTAAATGCTGCCACATACAGAGTGCCATGATTTTATCATCTTTTTAAAAAAATGAATTTAATTGCATAAGCACCAATCTCTGTTTTTCCTATAATTTAAATAATTAAGAATACTCAGAATGAAAGAATGGCAGTCTAATTAGAGTTAGTCTTCATTCCAGGCATTGTGTTCAGGAAGTCGGTGATTACATGTTTAACTTCCTAGTAATCTCCTTAGGAAGTGGATCAGTCATTTCTGGTTATGAGAAGAACACTGAGAAAATCAGTTTTCAAGTAACTTTCTCCTGGTTCACTAGAAAATTAGTGCTTCATTTGACATGAAAATCCAGAAATATGATTCAGAGTTGATAAGTTCTCAGAAACTCAAAATATCTGTTCCTTTAACGCATTTCTGTTCTTTTTTGCCTGAATAGAGATACCATAGAAATCATTGGATGATCATATTGAAGATCATTATTTATGGGGCATATATAATGAATTGGTCAGAAATGCTCAAAATAAGAGGTTATTAACCTTTCTCTGTTTACCTAGAATTGTGTGACTTCTTTAACAGTGTGATGAATCAATATAGAGTAAGTTGTAGGGATTTACACACATAGGAGATGGAGTGATCATTCGTTGGGATACTCATTAAAATAATAACATAGGGAAAGGAGAAAAAGTAAAAATAAATTTCATGATCTGTTTGTACATATTGTCTCTATAGATAATTTTCAGATTGTAGGGGGATCCTCAAAGTTAGCATAATATCCAATTTAAAGCAGAGTGAGCAGATTATTAAGAACTGACTTAGCTGTGCAGGATATTGTTGCATTGTGAAATGACTACATTATCTCTCAACATAGATGTACACAATTGAATGAGAATTTGAAATGAAAAACTAAATAAATAAATATGAGAATGTTGTTTATATTATGTAGTAATATCTACTAATTTCACGTGCTCATGTTCCACTTAAAATTCCACCATAACACTAGGATCCAAGTAACACTATATTTGCAAAATGACAATCATCTACAATTCATAGCAGCAAAATAGATACAAATGAAGCTATGAACAATGACTAAGTTAAGCAGTTTGCTTAAATGTAAGGCATGGGAGAAAATAGATGTAATAGAATTAAGGTCAGTTGCTCCAATAAATCCTGTGACATTGTTGACTATTCAATTATAAACACAGAAGAGTGCTTATTTTATGATCAAAGTCTTTATGAACAAGTTTCACCAAAAAATGAAAATTTACCACTTTGGTTTCATTTTTGTAGCAGAATTGCAGTTTTAGACAGAAAAGAACCTCTTTAAGGTCAAATATCAACAAATGGGACTTAATGAGATTGCAAAGTTTCTTTTAAGGCTAAGGACACTGTTAAGAAAACAAAACAGCAGCCAGTAGATTGGGAAAAGATCTTTACCAACACCACATCTGATAAAAGCCTAACATCCAAGGTATACAAAGAACTCAAGAAGTTGGACACGAGAGAATCATACAACCCTATTAAAAAATGAGGTACAGAGCTAAACAAAAAGTTCTCAATTGAGGAATATCGAATGGCAGAGAAGCATCTAAGGAAGTGATCAACATCATTAGCCATCAGGGAAATTCAATTCAAAACAATCCTGAGATTCCACCTCACACCAACCAGAATGGCTAAGATCAACTATTCAGATGGGAGCAGATGCTGGCAAGGATGTGAATAAAGAGGAACACTTCTGCACTGTTGGTGGGGTTGTAAACTGGTACAATCACTCTGGAAATTAGTCTGGCAATTCCTCAGAAAATTGGACATAGTACTACCTGAAGACCTCGTTAATCTATTTCTGGGCATATACCCCAGAGATGCTCCAACATAGAACAAAACACATGCACCGAAATGTTCATTGCAGCTCTATTTATAATAGCCAGAAGCTGGAAAGAACTCAGATGTCCCTCAGTAGATGAATGGATACAAAAATTGTGTTATATTTACACAATGGAGTACTACTCAGCTATCAGAAACAATGACTTAACCAAATTCTTAAGAAAATGGATGCATCTAGAGAATATCATCCTGAGTGAGATAACCCAGTCACAAAAGAGCAGACATAATAAACAGTCACTGATAATGGGATACCAGCCCCAGAAAGCTCTGAACACCCCAGAAACAACTCACAGACTAAATGAAGTTCAAGAAAAAAACAAAGGCCAAAAAAAAAATAGAAAGAAAATGGAAAACCATTATGCTTAATCTTTTTTTTTATTGAACACTTTATTTTAAAAAACTAGAAACAAAGATAAATGTACAAATTGTAAGCATCTTTGCATAAAATATACAAATACATTTTTTTGTCAGTGCTTGGCTATTTTTTTAAGGTTTGATAGTGTGCATCCAGATCTTACTAGTTACAATGAGCATAAAGTACATGTAAAAGAGGATGTAACCCAGAATTATTCAAAGTTTTCGTAGTGTATAAGGATTAAGCATAATGTTACTTTTCTTTTCTTTTCATTTCTTTTCTTTTTTTTCTTGAACTTCACTTTACACACCAAGAAAACTTTGACTAATTCCAGGTTATATCTTTTTTTACATGTACTTTACGTTCATTGTAACTAGTAAGATTTTAATGCACACTATCAGACCTTTAAAAAAATCAAGTACTGACAATAATTTATTCATATACTTTTATACAAAAATTTTTAAAATCTGTACATTTATCTTTCCTTTTTTAAAATAAAGTTGTTCAATTTATAAAAAAACATAAAAATAAAGTATTGACAAAAATATTCATATAATGTTATGCCATAATGCCTTTAAAAATCTGTATATGTATCCCTCTCTTTTTAAAAAAATAAAGTGGTAAGAAAAAAAAAGTACTAGGGAATTTTACCTGAAAAAAAAAATGAACCTGTGCACTTACCACTGAAGTTTACTAAAATGAATCAGAAAGCCTAATGATCAGAAGTAAAAATAAAGATGTAAGAATGAGGTACATATTTAGTTTGTACTCTTCAACTAGTGGTGACATAATACGCAATTAAATAAAATAAATGTAGAATCTATAAAAAACCAAGCATAAAAGTTGATAGTACTTTGTATATCAAAAGTAATGAGTAATTACATGCTATTTTTTCACATTCCTTTAGATTAAGAGGATGAAGTATAATCTACCCTGAAAAAAAAATACAAGCTAATTGTACAGATGGATGCAAAACAAAAAATGAATGTAGATGTAATTGAGACAGATGGAAAGGATTCCAAAAAGACAACATAATTAAAATTTACCACATACTTCTATAGGAAATAAAAGGCATACTGTGGGAAAAATGAAAGTCCTCTCCCAATTATTAAAATGACAAAGAAAGAGATGTGCAGGTGATGAAATGACAAGAAATGAGGGAACCAACTAACATTAGAACTGTGTATGACTCAGTGTCTCTTTCATCTCTGAATACAAAGAATAGATAGATAAGTTGAAACTCTATTTTCCTCTGCCAAATAATGCTTTGTGAATACCAACATTTTACTTTTCAGATGTTGCAATATGCAAATCATATTTATAGAGATGTCTTTAATCAACAGAAAGTGGGTTCTGAATACACACGGAAATAAAATAGGCAGTACCAGCAGCCAGACAAAGCCCAGAGCTGTATTCTGAGCACTATAGAAAAGTACAAAAAAGTGTTAAATTTTAACTTCACAGTTCTCTCTGCTTTTGCATGAAATAAAGAATTCAGAACCATTTCAGAAAATAGTACACTCTGTCTTCAAAATCCTCCTGTCCTGATTTTTACCTACTCAAGGACAGCCTCTCTGCTCTGACACAAATAGGCCCATAGGAGGTATGTGGTGTGGTGTAGGGTGGCAAAAACTTTCACCATTGGATTCTCTCATATCCTGACAGTGGCCTGAGAGTTCAGAGCACATTTTTAATTGAGTTGAGCTGCAAATACAGGAAATAAGTTTGTTTTAATGATATTTTATCTGGTTAATTTATGCTTTAAGTCATTCCTTACATTTTAATTTAGATTTTCAAAAGATTAGAAATGGGTATGACTAGAAAGCATCAACAATGTATTTCTTCTTTATGCTAAAATGATAAATATCAAATACTACTGGGTCTTTGACCTTCTCAACTGAGAATCAGGATTTCTAACACTGCTTACCTGCCCCACAAGCAATAGAAACCATATAGAAGAACCAACAACTCACATTTTTAATTCATTTTACGAAAACGTGGTACTTTTTTTAAAGAGAATTTTTCTTAAAGAAGTATTTTCATTGAAAATTATTGAATAACTTGTGAAAAATTGAAGATATTTTTATACTGTAGTATAAACTTTCAATGATGGGACAAAAACATTTTATTGTATTTTATTTTGTTTTACTTACCTAATGTCTAGCTGCTCAGATTTAGTAACTAGCAGTGGGGACAATGATTTGAGCAACTAAAGAGGGTGACAAGATTTACATTAGTGCTCTTTGTGCGCCTAGCTCGTTTAATCACCAGAAGAATGAAATGTCAATGAAAATTAAGATTTCTGTGATCTTGATATACTTCATATTGATGATTTCTAATTTAAAATGTTTTCAGTCATTTATATTTTGATTAGTCTCCAATTATATTTTCTTAAATCCTCATTTCATGATTAAGCTGTTATGTTCACCCTCATTATGCTGAGGTCATATTATAATTTATTGAGAAAAATCTCCCTTAGGTTTATTTCTCTTCCTGATCATTTCTCTATATTGGTGTTCCTTTTCCAGCATTTACATTTAGAAATACAGTACTAAATATTAATTCTAGACACAGGATCATATTAAAGAACATGGGAGGGTTTGAATAATTTCTTAGTACTTTGTGATAGAAAACAAAATTGAAATTATTCTGATCAATTGTGTAGAAAATTGTTACATATATGTTAATGAACATGTATGAATGCACTGATGTTAACTATTAGAGTTAACTCTTTTAGGTCATATACTTGTTCATTTTCTTCTAGTAACAATTCTAAGAAGGAAAACAACATAAGTTAAGCCGAATTATGTACAATCTAGTAGTCTTTAAATTTAGGTTGCAAGTATTTATATGTATGAAAAAATCTACTTTTATATTTGATATTCAAAGTTAATTCTTTACTAGTTTTAAAGAAAAATGACTTAGAAAATCGGTATCTATAAAATCTTCATGAAAGTCTTAGAAATGTTGCAGTCTCCCTCTGCGTCCAGAGCTATGGCTGTCCCATTGATATCAGGACCCACAACCTGCCTCTAGAACCTTACCACCCAGGAGCATTGTAACTACTAAGCCCACGGGTTTACAGGCCCATGGAAGGAACAAGCTTTAGTTAGAGACAAAAAGAACAACTAACATCACAGATAACAAAATGACAAGAAGCAAGTACAAGAACCTGAGCAATAGAAACCAAGATAACCTGGCAATATGAGAACCCAGTTCTCCCACCACAAGTATAGGATATAACAGCACACCAGCAAATCAAGATTTGGACTTAAAAATCATACCTCATTTTGAGGATAGAGGGATTTAGAAGGGCATAAATAACTTCCTTAAAGAAATACAGAACACTGGTAAACAAGTAGAAGTCCTTAAAGTTGAAACATAAAAATAACTTAAAGAGCTACAGAAAAGCACAACAGAACAAATGAAGGAATTGAACAAAACTATCTAGGATCTAAGAATGGATATAGAAAAGATAAATGAATCATAAATGATACAACCATGGAGATAAAATATCTAAGAAAGGGATCAGGAGTCATAGATGCAAGCACCACCATCAGAATACAAAAGCTAGAAAAGAGAATCTCAGGTGCAGAATATACCATAGAAATCATTGACACAGTAATGAAGGAAAATACAAAAGGCTCAAAGCTCTTAACTCAAAACATCCAGAAATCTAGAACACAATGAAAACACCAAAAATAAGAATAATAGTTGTAGAAGAGAGCGAAGATTTCCAACATAAAACACAATAAACACCTTCAACAGAACTATAGAATAAAACTTCTGGGACCTATCAAAAAATATTTCCATGAACATACAAGAAGTCTACAAAATTTTAAATAGATTGGACCAGAAATTTAATTCCACACATCACACAATATCAAAACATTAAATGTACAAAGCAAACAATATTAAAATCGGTAAATTAGGTAAAAAAAAAGGACAATTAACATATAAAGGAAGACAGATCAGGATTACACCATACTTCTTAACAGAGATTGTGAATGTTCAAAGATCCCAGACAGATGTTATACAGATTCTAAGAGAACACAAATGCCAGCCAAGGCTACTAACCCAGCAAACTCTCAATTACTATAGTTGTTGAAACCAAGATATTTCATGACAAAACCTAATTTACACAATGACTTTCCAGAAATCCAGGCTGACAAAGAATTATAGATGGAAACTTCCAACATGAGGAGAAAAACCACACCCTAGGAAAATAAAAAAAAAAAAAAAAAAAAGTAATCTTGCAACAAACTCAAAATAAGATAGGCACACAAATGTAATTTATCCTTTAACAAAACAAAAAAAAAAAAATAGCAGGGAACAATAATCACTATTCCTTGATATCTCTTAACATCAATTGACTTAATTCCTTAATAAAAGGACATAGCTAACAGGCTGGAAACATAAACAGGGCTGAGCATTTTGTAGCATACAGGAAACTCATCTCAATGATAATGATAGACACTATCTTAGAGTAAAATGCTAGGAATAACTCTTCTAAAAAAATGGTCTCATAAAACAAGCTGGAGTAGCCATTCTAATATTGAATAAAATTGATTTCCAAACAAAAGTTATCAAAAAAGATAAAGATATTTCATAAATAACAATGAAAAAAATCTATCAAGATGTATTCTCAATCCAGAAAATCTATGCTCCAAATGCAAGGACACTCATATTTATATAAAAAAATAATTACTAAAGCTCAAAGCATACATTGCACAAAACACAATAATAGTAGGGGAAGTCAATACCCCACATGACTCTAATGAATGGACAGATCATAGAATCAGAAACTAAACAGAGACCTAGTGAAACAAACAGAAGTTATGAACTAAATGAATTTAATAGACATCTACATAACATTTCATCCAAAAACAAAATAATATTCCTTCTTTTCAGCACCTAACATTTTCTTCTTCAAAATTGACCATATAATTGGTCACAAAACAGGCCTGAACAGATACATGAAGATTGTAACACCCTGTGCTTCAAATCACCATTGATTAAGGTTGGTCTTCAAGAACAACAAAAACCAAAAAAGGCACACACACACATAAAAGCTGAACAACTTTGGACTCAATGAAAACTTGGTCAAATAAGAAATAAAGAAGTTAAAGAATTTTTAGAATTTATTCAAAATGAAAGCACAACACACCCAAATTTGTGAAATAAAATGAAAGCAGTGTTAAGAGGAAAACTCATAGCTCTGTGTGCCACCAAAAAAAAAAAAAAAACAGACAAAGAAGAAAAGAAGAAGAAGAGAGGGGGATAAGAGAGGGAGTGAGGGAGAGAGGGAAGGAGAAAGAAAGAGAGAGAGAGAGAGAGAGAGAGAGAGAGAGAGAGAGAGAGAGAGAGAGAGAAGGAGAGAGAGTAAGAGAGAGAGAAAGAGAGAATACACTAACAGCTTGACAGTACACCCGAAAGCTCTAAATAAAAAGAAGCAAATATACCCAAGCAGAGCAGGCAGCACTACATAATCAGACTTAGAAATGAAATCAACCAAGTAGATACAAAAAGAACTAAACAAGGAATCAACATAACCTGGAGCTGGTACTTTGAGAAAATCAACAAGATAGATAAACAATCACCAGACTAGATAAGGTCACAGTGAAACTTGAGACAATTATACCAAAATCAGAGACTAGACAAGGATGCCCAATTTATCCATACCTATTTAATTTAGTACTATGAGTCCTAATCCCAACTATTAGACAACAAAATGATGTCAAATAGATACAAATTGGAAATGAAGAAGACAGAATATCACTATTTGCAGATGACATGATAGTATAATTAAGTGACCCCCAAAATTCCACCAGAGAACTCCTACAGCTGAAAAATAAAGTTAGCAAAGTCACTGAATATAAAATTAACACAATCAAATTAGTAGCCTACCTCTATTCAAAAAATAAACTGATGAGAAAAAAATTAGAGAAATGATACCCTTTACAATAGTCACAAGTAAAATAAAATACCTTGATGTGATTCTAACCAAGTGAGTAAATGATCTGTATAACAAGAACTTCAAGTCTTTGAAGAAAGAAATTGAAGAAGACCTCAGAAAATGGAAATATCTTCCATGCTCTTGGATTGGCATGATTAATATAGTAAAAATGACAAAGTTGTCAAAATCAATTTCTAAACTCTATGCAATGGGGACATCAAAATTTCAACTCAATTCTTCAGAGAATTAGAAAGAGCAAATTCATTTTGAATAACAATAAAACTCAGGATAGCAAAAGCCAACCTCAACATTAAAGAACTTCTGGAGGAATCACCATCTTTGATCTCAAGTTGTATTACAGAACAATCATGATTAAAACTGGATGGTATTAGTAGAGAAACAGGTAGGTAGTTCAATGAAATGGAATTGAAGACCCAAAAATGAACTCACACACCTATGGTCACTTGATCTTTGACAAAGGAGCTAAAAACATTCAGTGGAAAAAATGATAACCTCCTCAACAAATGGAGTTGGTTCAACTGGTAGTCAACATGTAGAAGAATGAAAATTTATTCATTATAATCTCTTTGTACAAAGCTCAATGCCAAGTGGATCAAAGACCTCAACATAAAACCAAGTGCACTGAATCTACTAGTAGAAAAAGTGGGTAAAATCTTAGAACACATAGGCACATGGAAACGTTTCCTTAATAGAGCGCTAATGGCTGATGCTCTAAGATCAAGAATTGACAAATGGAACCTCATGGAATTGCAAAACTTCTGTAAGGCAAAGGACAGTGTCAATAGGACAAAATGGTAATCAACAGACTGGGTAAAGATCTTGATGAATCCTACATCTGATAGAGGTCTAATATTCAATATATAAAATGAACTCCAGAAATTAGATTCCAGAGAATCAAATAATCCTATTAAAAATGGGGTATAGAGCTTAACAAAGAATTCTCAACTGAGGAATACACAATGGCTAGAAGCACCAAAAACATGTTCAACATCCTTAGCTATCAGGGACTTGGAGAATGGCTGTTTTGTCCTGAGCCTATGTCAGTTCCTCACCTGCAGAGGAGGGACTTTGGTAGTGACCTACATGACTCAAACCTCTCTACAGGGGACTCTGGGTAGTTGTAGCTATTTAAGGGGAGCCTGATCTCCTGGGAAACTAGGAAGGCCCTGCCCTCCATTGGGGTCCAGGGGTTTCTACTTATCTCCACCAAGAATCATGGTGCCTTTTACTGCCAATTTTTCCACAAACAACCACCATATGGTATACACTCACAGATAATCAGATACTAGCCCCAAAGCTCAGAATATCTAAGAAACAATTCACAGACCTTATGAACCTCAAAAAAAAGGAAGAACATAATGTGCATGCTTCAGTCCTTCTTAGAAGTGAGAACAAAATACTCATGGGTAGAAATACAGGGAAAATAGGAGCAGGGATTTAAGAAAAGATCATACAGAGACTGCCTCACTTTGAGATGCATCCCATATGCAACTAAAAAACCCAGTCAGTATTGCTGATGCCAAAAAGTGCTTACATTCAGGAGTCTGATATGGATGCCTCCTCAGTGGCTCTGCCAGAGCCATACTGATACAGATGAACATGTTTGCAGCTAATCACTCAGGTGAGTATGGGTGCCCCAATAGAAGAGCTAAAGAAAGGACTGAAGCATCTGTAAGGGTCTGCAACCCATGGAAAAAACAGCAATATCAACCAACCAAACTCCATAGAGATCTCAAGAACTAAAACACCAATCCTCTCAGGTACTAAAACACCAACACAATACATTGAGTTACTCATGGCTCCAGTTGAGTATGTAGGAGAGGATCGCATTGTCAGGAATCAATGGGAGGAGAGGTCTTTGGTCCACTGATGGCTCATTTCCCAGTGTAGTGTAATGCCAAGCTTCTGAGTTGGTAGTTTGTGGTTGGGATGCAGAGAATCTTCATGAAAGCAAGGGGATAGGGGGAGGGGAATGGGAGTGGGAGGAAAGGAGATAACGTTTGAAAAGTTAATACAGAGACAATTCAATAACAATGATTTATAAAGGCTTAGAAATTTAAAGAAACAACTATGTAGTACTCTATCTTCTATTTACAATTTTATACTTATTAAAATATACAAAGAATGAAGCCATAAGAACCATTTTCATATTTATTGTTCATGATGTATAGATAAGCATGAGTCTTGGGTCTGAAGCTTTTCTTTATAAAAATTTTATTTATACCTATAAAGGAAGAATTTGATTACAGGTAAATATCTTTGGAAAGCCCCAGAAGTATATATGTTATATCTACCAAGTCATAAAATACCTGAGACTCTCTTTTCTTTTAACAATAAATCTCCAGTATCAGATGTGTGTACCATCATCTCCAAGAACAGAAATAATTTTATCAAAAAAAAAAAAATGGAAGCAATGAGGGCAACGTATTTCTTAATCAACTTATCCCATGGAAAAGATCACTGATATTCCATCAAAATTAAATTTATATATATTTTTTGGTCTTTGTCACCAGCTTTACCAGAAAATTAGATACTTTTCCTTGGGTTTAAATTCAGACACATCTGTTTTTAATCAGTTTTTGCCTTCTAACTTTATTTGTTTCACAAGTAACCAGGATATGGATTTGAGTGTTTATTAACAGTTTTGGAAAACTAATAATGAACAAGGGTCCGAGTATTCATGATGAACTTGGTTGTATTTTTATCTGGAGCCTATAGTATCTTTTGAGAAATGGTCTCAAGAGAGTACTCTGAATAAGTTGGTTTTATGGAAAAGATATTTGGAAATCCTGGTAGCTGTTTAGATCTATGTTTCTGTTATGAATTTCCCATTCATACTAAAAAGAGCAAAGAGTTCTATAATACTTGTGGATGACTTGATAAAGGAAGCATTCTTTTAGAATTATTTGACAAGAATACTTTAGTAGTTTTCTTTTTTTGACTTGGAAAGTTACTGCACCATGCTTATGGTCTGAAGATGTTTAACTGTTCTGTTTCACAACAGTATGCCAAGGATTCTTGAGAGAAATCACATACATTTGAAATGCCTGTCATTTTGAAGGATTAGTTATGACATATGCTGAATAGTTTTTATGTTAAATGATAAGAATGTTCAAATTCTGTTTGACAGAGTGCTCACTTTATTTGCATTTCTGTATAGCCCTATTCAATAATCACCTTCAGACTATGGATTATTTGATACCTGTACATTTTAGCATGATAGCAATTTTGTCTTATCTTGAGTCACTTTTTCATTACAGCAAATATTTCCATTTCTTAAGACTTAAATAGGCTTTCTGGTTAGCTTTGGAAACTGACTTTATGAAGAAATTATTGAAGATTAATATTGCAACAAAAATTATCAATTTCAATTTTAATTTAATATGATATGTGTGAGATCTCCACTGCAATTTAGGTAGTCATTTGAAACATTAAAACTAGCCAGAGTTGGTAATATTTGTGGGAAATTGTAGATGACTAAGGTTTTTTAATCTAATAGTTCACTTTGAATTACTGTAATTGTTTTTATTTTTAATAAATCACTTTGTGTATCATTCTGTCAGTTTTCGTGATAATAGATTTATGGAGGATGAAAATCTAATAACGGTATCATCAGTCTTAATGGAAATTTATTTACATGAGTGTCTCAAAAACTTGATGGAAAAAGACATTTGTTTGCTCTAGACCTCCAGACATAGAGCTAGCTGACTATGGTTTTAAGAAGTTCAGAGGTTCCTATTCTCATGACTACCAACATTCTTCTAAAGAACTGTGTAAGAAGCTTCAGCATCTCATCTAGAGATAATCATGGTTTGACTAGCACATTTTGAATTCCCACAAACCTGGTGTTGTTGGTTTATGTAATACATGATAGAAGATGTGCCTTTCATTGAGAATACTTTGAAAAAGAATCCCAATTGAAAGGAATATCTTAAAACTATTCCCAAGTACTAATGTGTACTATTCTTTAGTCATCAAGAAGTATCCAACCATAGTCACAAGACAGCATGGAGAGAAAACAAAACAAAACAAAAAAAAAAAAAAACAAAAAAACAAAAAAACAAAAAAACCAACATTTCTCAATCTGTTCGCTGCCATTTTGTTTTCCTAACAGTGTCCTTAGCCTTACAGAAACATTGCAAACTCATTAAGTCCCATTTGTTGATCATTGACCTTAGATCACAAGCCATTGGTGTTCTGTTCTGGAAATTCTCTCTTGTGCCTATGTATTCTAAGGTTTTCCCTACTTTCTCTTCTAATAGTTTCAGTGTACCTGGTTTAATGTGGAGATCTTTGATCCACTTGCACTTGAGGTATTACAAGGAGATGAAATGGGGTACAGAGTTAAACAAAAAATTCTCAATTGAGGAATATCAAATGGCTGAGAAGCATCTAAGAAAGTGCTGGACATCCTCAGTCATCAGGGAAATGCAAATCAAAACAACTCCGAGATTCCATCTCACACCAGTCAGAATGACTAAGATCAAAAACTCAGATGACAGCAGATGCTGGCAAGGATGCAGAGAAAGAGAAACATTCCTCCACAGTTTGTGGCATTGTAAACTGGTACAACCACTCTGAAAATCAGTCTGACAGTTCATTAAAAAATTGGACATAGTTCTACCTGAAGACTGAGTTATTCCCCTGCTGGGCATATACCCCAGAGATGCTCCAACATAAAGACACATACACCACAATGTTAATACCAGCCCTATTTATAATAGCCAGAAGCTGGAAAGAACCCAGATTTCCTTCAGCATATGAATGGATACAAAAATTGTGGTGTATTTACACAATAGTGTACTACTCAGCTATCAGAAACAATGACTTTATAAAATTCCTAAGGGAATGAATGCATCTAGAGAATATCATCCTGAGTGAGGTAACCCAGATGCATAAAAACAGACACAATATCCAGTCACTGATAATTAGATACTAACCCCAGAAAGCTCTGAATACCCCAGAAACAACTCACAGGCCATATGAAGCTCAAGACAAACAAAGGCCAAAAAAATGAAGCCTCAATCCTTCTTAGGAAAAAAATAAATGTATAGCACCCTCTCAGAGTGTGGTACACCTGGACCTTAAATCATTAATAATCCAAGAGATAAGATCCTAGCCTTGTGGCAATTTTTGATTTTTATAGATCATTATGCTTAATCTATACTCAACAAGATATCTGTTTCCATGTTTCTGTCCTACATGTACTTTATGCTGATGTTAACCAGAGGGATTTCAATTAATGCTATTAAACCTCTAAGAGAATTAAGTACTAACAAAATATAATGTTACGCTAAAATGCCTTTAAAATCTGTATATGTATCTCTATTTTAAAACTAAAGTTGTAAGGAAAAAAAACTAACATTAACAACAACAAAACAACAATGCTAACAGTGACAACAACTAAAACTAAGTTGTCCCTAAACTTTCTCTAATTAGTAGTAACTGGTGTATATGTGGAAAGTTTTTGTTTTTATTATTACTTTAAGTTTGTCAAGCCTTAAGTTCATTATTTTTGATGTGTTTAATTTGAAACTTGTTCTGTTCTGTGTAAGTATATTAGTATTCTGTTTCTGTGGAGAAAAATATGATCAAAAACAACTTAAGAAAGGAAGGATTTTTATTTTTTATGTATAAAGAGGGACAGACACTGTAAAAATAGGAGTAGCATTAACGCCAGGGCTCATAGAAATCAGAGAAAGTACAGGAAGTGAGTGAAGCAATAAATTCTCAAACCTGCTCCTAGCAACACACTTTCACCAGGAAGGCCACCAACACCAACACTTACACTGCAGAAGACTATCTGGTCAGGCCTCAGTAAGTAAAGAGGCTCCTAACCCTCTTGAGACTTGAGGGCGTAGAGACACCTGGTGGTGCAAGAGCGGGAATGGGAACGTCCTCTTGAAGATGGAGGGACAAGGAATAGGATGTGGAACAATCAAAGGGTGTACTGGAGGTGGATAATGACTGAATTGTAAAAGAAATTAAATATTACTACTACTACTACTACTACTACTACTACTACTAATAATAATAATAATAATAATAATAACAATAAATATTATATCTTGGAACTTTAAAAAAATAGTCTCTAGTCCTAAAGGTTATAAAACCTTACCAAAAAGCATTCCCAACTGGAGACCACATGTTGGATATGGAAGGCATGGCTGTTGAAAATATTCCTGATACAAATCATTGTATTCAGGTCGTCATGGCCAAATTGTAACTCAAGCAAGTGGACAATCTACATCAAGCTATGGACACCCAACTGAGAAACTCAGGAAACAAACATTCCATAAGAAAACAGAATCATCAAACACTTCATAGTTAATGGTTTTGCTGAAATGCAAACTAAACTATAAAAATAATAGTAATGATATATGTTTTATGAGTGATAATTCCCAAACATAGGTAGAGGGCTGTACTGTTCTTACAAATGGTCCTATAAAGACACTGAGAAGAATATATTTATTAAATGATCAGTGCATTTTGAGCATTTTATTGTTTGTAGAATTTATACAATTTGAGCACTATACTTCAATATCAACAAAAGAATAAAATTACCTACACAGAATAGCAACTAAAGAAATAAATTAAGTTGTCAAATTTCAAATAACGTATTATTAGTATATAACTTTTAGTTAGATTAGCAAAACAAGGTTTAAGACTAAAGGTAGATTATTATAATTTTCTCTTAAGCATTTTCATTAGATTTAACTATAAATTCATATAATTTTAATACTAATTTTAATTACTGGGAAAATAATTGTAAAGATAATACTTGCTACTTTTTTATAGGAACTCTATAAAATGTATTGTCATTAAAAATATGTCTTTTAGTTAATATTTTGTTCTGCTGATAAATTCTTCATATATACTCTTTGAAGTGAATATTGTCCAGTAAAATAAATATGATTTAATTTTTTGATTAAATATTTGAAAAATAGATATAAGAGCAATTTGGAGTAACTCATTTGAGATCAACACATAATGCAATGTCCAGTCTTAATTCTTAAGTATGCGAGAGTTTACCTACAAATAATATATTGGTAATAATTTGGAAGAGACTAATATAGTGGCTTTAGGTAGATTGTGTTTGATTGGTTTAACAATCGATTAACAGTGACATCTCGATTGAAAATAGGGTAAGTAATGTTAATGATAAAAATATTTGAGGTACTTTTTATATTTCAAGAATATTTTAAAGAAAATTTAGATAAAATATGAAAATAATTAAAGATGCTGACTACATTATATACAACAAGGTAGCTTGCTCCAAAGATACCAGTGAGAAGAATAAGAATGATTATTGAAGTCACCTTAAAATAGATGTTTATTAGATGTAAATAATATCATAATAGTTGCAATAAATAAATAACTATTGATCTGATTTCTAACTCTGAAATATAATGGTGCTTACTTACAGTGGAATTCTGATTTTAGAAAACAGTCATAATTTTGTAATCCAGATCAAAGACAAATCCTCGTTCTCTAAGTAAGCTAATAGTAGTAACCAAATAGAATAATTCAGTAAAAATAGAATATAACTCTTGAATCTCAAATAAAAGAGATGGCAACCAAGGGCTAAATTTTGTATATTTCTTCTCCCTCTTGTACTATTCATTTGTCTTCTGTTGATGGAATTTGATTATCTTCTTATTGAAGAAATAGTAGATAAAAATAAAATGCAAATAGGAAAACAATACTTATTTTATAGTGCTTGTTTTTCTGGATCTATGAATAGAAAGGGAATATTATTATTAAATAAATATTCTTGAACATACCACCTTAAAGTGATGTAAAATAGTGGTCAAATCACATGTGAATTATAGGGGTTTTTTGTTTATTAACATATATCTTCATTTGCTTTTTTAAAATCTCACATTCAGTAACTGTCCTACCTGTTAAGCACTATGAATTTTACTTGCTACCATCTGAATATCCCAAATGGTTAATCTGACTTAAAATGAGAAATTGCTATATTTACTCCTTCAAATCTCTCCCTCCATAACCAACAACTTTTAAAATTAACTTATTTTCAAAATTTTTCTAATGTGGAGATTTCATTACTAACTCTTTCTGTGAAAACCATTTTAAAACTAATTGTACGCCACATTGTCTTCACCCATAAGCTCCGATGGCACCAGTCAAGTTTTCAAGTAGGCTGCACTCCACGTGCTGGGTAGCAGAAGGAAGCAATAATTATAGTGAATGTTCTGTTAGAATGCCTCTGTGTTAGTGAAAGCTTGGAAGAGAAACTTTATTACACCCACTGAGAATTTCAATTACTGAGATCTTGGCTGGGGGCATGCTCTTTCATCCTACTCAGAAAGCTGGGATTCATTTTATTCCTTGATCATGATGAGGCTTTCTTAAGAGACACCAACTAGACATCCTTCCTCCTAGTTTGTAAATGCTTTCCCATATTATTTCACTGTTTATATGCGTGCGTACAAAATCCTGAAACATTAAAAAAATTACAGTACACAGCACTGCACAATATGAGTTTAGCATCCATGATTAGTACATACTAAGCAGTTGACTCTCAATCTGTTATTCCTCAGATTTACCTTTTAACAGTGATGTGTAGAGACTTCAGTGAGAAATAGATGGTCCCAGAATTTCAAGTTATAATATCTAAACAGAAATATGTTTTTATTTGTTTTTTTTTCTATTTCCATTTAAAATGTTGTCCCCCTTCCTGGTTTTCCCTCTGCAAATCCCCTATCATACCCCACTTAACTCTACTTCTATGAAGGTGCTTCCACAAGACCTCCTACTACCACCTCACCACACTATCATCTCCTGATGCTAAGGCATCAACTCCACAGGACTAAGGATCTCCCCTCTCCCTGATGCCAGATAATCTACTACATATTTAGCTGGAGCCATGGGTCCCTCCATGTGTATTCTTTGGTTGGTAGTTTATCGCCTCGGGGCTCTGGGTGGTCCAATTAGTTAATATTGCCTATGACTTTTCAAATGCCTTCAGCTCCTTCAGTCCTTTCCCCAACTCTTCCATTTGGGTCCCAGTGCTCAGTCTGATGCTTGGCTGTGAGCATTTGAATTTGTATTGGTCAGGCTATGGCAAAGCTTCTCAGGGCATAGCTAAACCAGGTTACTAAAAATAAACACTTCTTGGCATCAGCAATAATGTTCAGGTTTATTATCAGCTGATAGGATGGATCCCTGGGAGGGGCAATCTCTGAATGGCTTTTGCTTCAATCTCTATTTCACGCTTTGTTCTTGCATTTCCTTTTCACAGAAATCATTCTCGGTTAAAAATTTTGGGATGTGTGATTGTCCCATCCTTAAACTGAGGGACGTGCCTATCCAATGGATGTGGTCTCCGAGTTCTATCTCCCTTTTGTCAAATATTTTGACTAATGTCTTCCCTTTTGGTCCCTGGGAATCTCTCAGTGTGAGCCAGCAAATGGTTATACAAATAAATCCAAGGTGTCAAAAAATTGCAATTAAAAACTTACAATTAGTGAAATCCATCCTCAACAACAAGAAAACATCTGCAGGAATCACTATCCCTGACCTCAAGCTATATTACAAGGCAATGTGCTGAAAACTGCATGGTACTGGTACAGAAATAGGCATGTGGATCAATGGAATAGAATAGAAGATCCAGAAATGAGCCCTCACGTATATGGTCACCTGATTTTTGACAAAGGAGCTGTAAACATTCAATGGAAAAAGGACAGCCTATTCAACAAATGGTGCTGGTCCAACTGACACTCAGCATGCAAAAGAAAGAAAATAGACCTTTTCTTATCTCCTTGTACAAAGCTCAAGTGTAAGTGGATCAAAGATCTCCACATTAAACCAGATACACTGAAACTATTAGATGAGAAAGTAGGGAAAACCTTAGAACACATAGGCACATGAGAAAATTTTCTGAACAAAACACCAATGACTCGTGCTCTAAGGTCAAAGATTAACAAATGGGACTTAATGAGATTGCAAAGTTTCTGTAAGTCTCAGGACATTGTCAAGAAAACAAAATGGCAGCCAACAGAATGGAAAAAGATCTTTGCCAACTCCACATCGGATAGAGGCCTAATATCCAAGGTATACAAAGAACTCAAAAAGCTAGACACCAGAGAATCAAACAACCCTATTAAAAATGGTGTACAGAGCTAAACAAAATGTTCTCAATTGAGGAATATGGAATGGCTGAGAAACATCTGAGAAAGTGCTCGACATCCTTAGCCATGAGGGAAATGCAAATCAAACCAACCCTGAGATTTCACCTCACACCAGTCAGATTGGCCAAGATCCAAAACTCAGAAGACAGCAGATGCTGGCAAGCTTGCAGAGAAAGAGGAACACTTCTCCACTTTTGGTGGGGTTGTAAACTGATACAGCCACTCTGGAAATCAGTCTGGTGATACCTCAGAAAATTGGACATAGTACTACCTGAATACCCAGCTATTCCACTTCTGGGAATATACCCCAGAGACACTTTAATATAAAACAAAGATACATGGACAACAATATTCATAGCAGCTCTATTTATAATAGCCAGAAACTGGAAAGTACCCAGATGTCCTTCAGTAGATGAATGGATACAAAAATTGTGGAACATTTACACAATGGAATACTACTCAGCCACCAGAAACAATGAATTAACCAAATTCTTAAGAAAATGGCTGCATCTAGAGAATATCATCCTGAGTGAGATAACCCAGTCACAAAAGAACAGACATAATATGCAGTCACTGATAGTGTGATACTAACCCCAGAGGCTTGCACTGCCCCAGAAACAACTCACAGACAGTGTGAAGTCCAAGAAAAAAACAAAACAAAACAAAACAAAAAGTCATGCTCAATTCTTACACACCAAGAACACATTGACAAATTCCAGGTTACACCCTGTATTACATATACTTTTTGCTCACTGTAAAAAAAAAAAAAAAGAAAAAAAATGTATTGATTGATATTTTCTACAACATTCTTTTCTTACTGTTATACTCTCTAAAATGTTTTTCTAAAGTCTTGGACAACCAGGGGACTATTGCCTGCAAGTTTTTCACTGCCTTCTTTACCATATGGAAAGAGTTTGTTTAAATTCTGTGTACTAGAAAACCTGTGCTTCTCCTTAAAAAAAAAAAAAAAGAAAGTTATACAGTCAAAAAAAAAAAAAAAGATACATATAAATTAACATTTAACTTTCCTTAGCATCTCTAAGACTTTGAATATAAATTTCCACCCTTAAGATTGAATTATTTTGTAATTTTCGAATACTAATTTAATAAAATGACAAAAAAAAGCTTACAATAAAAAGTTGGAGAGGTATGCCCATTTATTTCATACAACTTCCTCGTCCCCCTTTTGAGACAGGGTTTTTGTTTGTAGCCCCGACTGTTCTGAAACATTTTGTGTAGAACAGGGTGGCCTTAAAAGCCTAGATCTACTTGTCTCTGCCTCCAGAGTGTTGAAATTAAAGGCTTGTGTCACATCACCCCAGCTTACAACACACATTTATCTAACATTTAACTCTTTTCAACAAAAAATTTGAATTTGCATTTTTGTGAGAACTTATGGTTACTTTTATGATTCTAATGGCAGAAAAATAAAAACAAAAGAATATATTTTAGTCACCCTTATTATTTGCAAACTATAATGCACATGTGTTATACTTTTGTGTTTACTTAGCTCCATAAAAATTGAGATACCTCTGTGACAGAAGCAAAATTGAATTGTCATTATATTTTACAACTCCATCAATTTATTGCACAAAACGCACGTTTCCAGACAGTGCTCAGTTGTTTTTCACAATTGTTTCACATTCTTAGTTGATATAAGAAATACTACAATAGAGGCAATAAAGGTCTATGTGAAAATTTCATTTATACACACTATTGAATCTTTCAAAAGAATTCTCACCTACAAAGAAAAATCCCCTCCACAGATATGCTGCAGACAATTAAAAAATATAGAAAACAAAAAAACTCTAGATTTTGTCCAATTTTAAGAATTTATGATGGTTTGAGTAATAATTGATACCAAGGGTCCTTATAACTTTATCCCTAGGGAGTGACAACATTTCAAAGGATTAGGAGGTATGTCCTTGTGGGAGGGGTTTCCATGGCAGAAACCAGAACTAGTGGCTTGTCTTATTGCTGCCAGTTAATCAGGATTGCTAAATTTCAGCTACTTCTCCAGTGCAGGAGCCATGCCATGCTCTCAATGGACCAACGTGCTGGAAGTGTAAGCAAACCCCAATTAAGTACTTACTTTAAAGGAGTTGACAGGGCTATGGTGTCTGTTCACAGTAATAGAACACAAGGACAGAGCTGTCCAAAATGATGTATTCACCAAAAATATATTAAAATCTTTTTTTCTCTAGGAACTCACTGATTAATTATAATAATTGATCATACTAATAATCCTTTTTCTTTTTAAACAAAATATTTTATTATTGAAGGCATCTATACATAATTACATATAATCCACATATAACATGTATTGTCCTGTTTTATGTTCAACCTTCCATGAAGGTTTATGTGCGCATATATACAGTATTTGAAGACCAAATGAACAAACCATCACAGCACTAATAAACATAGTAGAAAATAAAAGATTTTAAGGGAATTTATGTTTCCTTATGTCAATACACAGACAAGTGCACATGAGAAGTTGTAATTAAGTTGTTAGATGTGTCTCCTAAGTGGAATTAATGTCCTGACAGAGATGATTTGTACTGGTAGCTCAGATATCTCCTGTGGAGCTGGCATGGTTGATGTCAAAGTACAAATTGCAGAGAGCTCTTAATGAAGAGGAAGAGTTGAATTCTACATTTTTATTCACTCTAACAGTAGTTTCGTTGTTCCTGGGTACAGTTTGAATATAATTTCACTATCATTATCTAAGTATGTTTTGGATATTACAATTCTGACAGTGGCTTCATGCTTAGATAATTGCAAAAGGGAAGGTCATGGCAGGATTTCCGAGAAAATGCCTGAAAATTGCAGCCTCTATTTTTTCCTTTCTTTCTTTTACGGGTGTTTGTGTCTCTCTCTGTGTGTGTGTGTGTGTGTCTGTGTGTGTGTGTGTGTGTGTGTGTGTGTGTGTGTGTGTGTGTGTGTGTGACATGGGTTTTGACAATTTCCATCAAGGAATCTTCCAAACATCTTATCTTTCATCAAAATTGTCCTTTTTAGTAAATAAAGCCTTTGTGAAACTTAGAAGTTAGAGGTTGGAGTAAGCTTGTACCTTGAAATTGTTATAAGTGGATTTCACATTTCCCAAATATTTAAAAACCATTAGTTATACTGGAGACACCTCTTGTCTAGGTCTACAGTGTGCTGAGAAAACAGGTGAGTGTTTGATGCCTATGTTATCCATCATTTCCTTGTGTGCTCCTTGACAACTCTACACTATTAAGTTACTCTTTCTCATACAATTTAAGTAATTTTACTATAGAATAAATGTCATATATTTCTTTGTGTAATTTTGTATCTTCAATGTTTTGTTTTTACTTAGTAATGTAATAAACATGTTTGGTACATGTGTAGATTAATTTGGTTACATGTGCATACAAATGTCAACATTTATAGATAAATATATATCTTCAATGGGCATTTTTCAACTCAGAAGGATCGGCATTTCCATCTATTTAAACACTTTCAAAAGCTTTGATTACAGTTAAATATTGATTGATACATAGACATGATATTGGTCAAATTGTTTTTATGAGAAACAGAACATTGAGGTGTGGATCTGGCAGGAGGAAAGGTAGTCAGGACTGGGATGCATATGGGTAGATAAAACTTTATTTAACATCTTGTTTTACATGTACTTTATGCTCATTTTAACTACTAAGATTTTAATGCACACTATCAAATCTTTAAAAAATCAAATACTGACAAAAATGTATTTATATATTTTATGCAAAAATGCTTAAAATCTGTACATTTATCTTTTTTATAAAATAATGTTGTTCAATTAAAAAAAAAACTTTTTAGGTTTTATCCAGTTCAACATATAAGAAAGTAGAAAGCAGTTTAAAAAGGGAGATATGTCTTAAATGAAGAAAGCTAAATATCACACTGGAAAACTATGGAAGCGTTTCTTGGATAATAAATAGCAAGCAAACTGGCTCCCACCTTTTTATCATTGAAGCTTGTTGGTGGCCAGTCTTTCACATGTGCACCCTTGCACATTATTACATATCAACCGACCTGTTAGCACGTACCTTTTCTCATTTACTTCCCTGCTTCATCAAATATATCTAAAGATATTTATGGTAAAAGATGAGACAATGCGTTCTTCAATAAGTTATGTTTAACAACTAAAGTATAAATCATAAAAATTATCTTTGATGTTAAGTGAATTCCACATAGCCAAATTAAACTTTTCAAGAGATTAATGAATAATTGACAGATATTCAGATGTGGAAGATATTATGATCTTGACACTTTTCCCTTTACTAATGCTTGAATAGCAAACCCTATCAGTGTCTTATAGGGCATTTATTTTATAAACTATGGTTATTAGGAATGCTACAATTTAGAAAATAGAATAAGTGATGTATGGTTATTCAAAATAGTCTGCAGACTTAGAGTTGTGGAATGTGTTGTAATTCCTAATTCACTTACATAGAGTTAGCTAGACTAGCCCCATAAATGTGAGTTTATTATTTTCTTTGTATTTTAAGTCAGAGATTTAAGAATCAATCTAATATTATACAGAGAGGAAAAAATAAAACACATGTTTTAAGAAATACCAATGATCTAATTTATTTAAAAGCTTTGCAGTTGCACTATGACTCTTGGTTTATGTAGATTCCCCTAAATTAAGTTTGCTATCTGTAGGACTACATAGAAAATGAAAACCTGTATCCCTGAAATTCTCCTCTCCATACTGACTTACTTGGGAGCTCATGGATGTGACTGAGACAGAGTACTCCATCCCGAAACCTATCCTCCATAACCAGAATAGGATTACTATTTTTTGAAGAGATCCCACTGCTCCTGCTCCCAATATTTCCCACCTATGAAACTGCAGTTGACTTTCACTCCTCCCACTGCAATGTTGTCTCTACTGATGATGTAAAAGGCTCTCAAGTGCTTTTGCAAAGCACAGCATTTTTTTACTATGATATCATTTCTGATAAGAGAATAATCAACTAAATTAACTTATGTGAGCTCTTTTTCCCTCTCTTAATGACTCTCTCTCTCTCGCTTCCTTTTTTCTGCTCTCTTCTCAGGTTCCTTAACATTGTGTATATATATATAAAGTATATATATATATATATATATATATATATAAAGTATAAGTAAAATAAGTAAAAGCACGTGCATTTATATTGCATATATTGTAACTATTAGTATATTGAAAATTTGTGTCCAGCATCCATATTGTTTTTACATCACTTCTCAGTAGCTTCTTGTTAATAATTCATTCTAGCATTCTGTTTACCTATGATTGTTTTGTTTTCTCTCCCCTAATAACTATAAGTCACAGCATTTATCTCTGGTCACTTTTGTCTTTTTCTCTTATTTATTCTAACTGCCTCTTTTCTTCCCATTCTCTCTTTATCAACTTTGTGTATTAAAATCTCCTTTAAAAATATACTGAAACTTCAGCCTGAGTTTTCAGTTACTTTGTCTAAATTTTTAGTCATGTGCAACTGAGTTGCTATTGTAATTATTTTAAAAAATCATCTGTATTAAAAATGACTTAGTATTATAGAAGTTAAAGATAGATCTTCCTTCTGCCATTGGAAAGCAATGGACAACCATCAATTGTATGTAAAAATACAGGCTAATAACTTAAAAGGCTACAGCAAAGATTAATCAATCATATTATTACAAATATTATTTTACCATAAAATATCTTTACCCCAGAATCAAAAATATTTTATTATTATGTTTGATATAAAATTGAAGTTATATAAAAATACAATGTGAAATTTTTGATTCCATTGTGACAATACACAACAGAAGATATGTAGCTATATGTATAATAATATTAATCATGGCTGAACCTTGTGTGGTTCCTTGATATTTTTTTCTGGTTATAGGGAAGGACCCACAGTGAAAACATCTTTTGTTCCCATCACATGAGCTAAAGTGACTCTGAGAATGCTTTTTCTTTCCTTTTGTTTCTTCCTGCCTCTCTCCTTTACTCCCTCTTCTCCTTCCTTACTTAACTCCTTTCGTTCTTTCTTTTTTCTGTTATTCCTTCTTTTATTTTCTCCTACCTTTCTTCTTTCCTTCCTTTTTTGCTCCCTTCCTCCCTCCCTCTCTCCCTCCGTTCCTTCCTTCCTTCCTTTCTTCCTGCCTTTATTTCTTGCTTTCGCTCCCTTTCTTTCTCTCCTTACCTCCCTGCCTCCTTTCTTTCCTCACCTTCTTTCTTCATATTTTTATTGTTGCAAACTTGAACCCAGAAAAAGTACTATTGACTTTATTCGTACAGAAAATAAAAGGATCAGTAGAGTTAGGTATAATAATATTCCAGATATCTTTATCCCCGTTTTAAAAGAGGAGAAATTATAATGTTCTGGATAGCCATAGGGAGAAGTGGAAGCAAGAGAAATCAAAACAAAAACCAGAACAAAAAGCAAGAAGCTCTTTATCTTGACTAGTTGTGGAACTGGTCATTTTTCATTCCACTGGTTTCCTTACAGTAATGAAATAGACTGTTTTGGTTTGCCAACCTGTAGACCTTCTACACGTTTGATTTACAGGCATATTTCCTGCTATGGAGGATGTGAGGTCGTGCATATGTCTGCTCATATCCTCATGGTATTCATGATCTAATAACAATACTGGATTAACGGAGCAGCAAGTCTTTAGTGTTTTCGTATTGAAGACAATGCTCCTCAGTGGGGCGTGAGTGTTTTCCAGAGGAATTCTGAAAGAAAATGTTGTTTCTGTCCTTTCATAATAATATAAATTAGAAGATATAGTTATGATTTTGAGTATTTCTGGACATAATTTGAAGTGCAACTAAATATTGATTCCTTCCAGTTTTGTAAAATATGTGTGAACCATGTTCTGATTTTTATTGCAGTAATCAGGTTGTTTCTTTTATTTGTTCTCCGGACTAATAAAACAAATTATAATTCTTAAAATTATGTTTGGAGCCCGGCCCATCTGCTACCCAGAACGGCAGCTCGTAAAGGCTGAACACCTGGTGAATGGGAGACCTAGGCTGCAGGGGTGCAGAAAGATCTCTGCGGAGTGCACAGAGAAAGTGCACACCCTGCCTTGCCCTGCCCTGCCTTGCCCGATCCAGCGATTGGGAACAGAAAATTAGAACTTCTGTTCCCACCCGGAGGCGACTTCAGGCCACAGAGCGGAGCCCGGCACATCTGCTACCAAGAACGGCAGCTCTTAAAGGCTGAACAACTGGTGAGTGGGAGACCTAGGCTGCAGGAGAGCAGAAAAATCTCTGTGGAGTGCACACGGAAAGTGCACACCCTGCCTTGCTCTGCCCTGCCTTGCCCAATCCAGCAATTGGGAACAGAAAATTAGAACTTCTGTTTCGACCCTGAGGCGACTTCAGGACACAGAGCGGAGCCTGGCCCATCTGCCACCCAGAACGGCTGCTTGTAGAGGCTGAGCAGCTTGTGGGTGGGAGACCTGGGCTGCCGGGGAGCAGAGAGATCTCTGCGGAGTACACACGGAAAGTGCACACCCTGTCTTGCCCTGCCCTGTTTTGCCCAATCCAGTGACTGGGAACAGAAAATTAGAACTTCTGTTTCCACCCAGAGGCGACTTCAGGAAGCAGAGCAGAGCCCGGCCCATCTGCTACCTGGAACGGCACCTCTTAAAGGCTGAACAACTGGTGAGTTGGAGACCTAGGATGCAGGGGAGCAGAGAGATCTCTGCGGAGTGCACATGGAAAGCGCACCCCCTGCTTTGCCCTGCCCTGCCAGGCCTGATCCAGCGACCAGAAAGAAAATGTTGGAACTTCTGGTCACACCAGATGACTCTGAGGCATAGAACAGGGCTCGGCCCATCTGACAACTGGACCAGTGGAGAACCAGGGACACAGACCATATACAAGGGAAAGGCAAGAACATATTACTGACAGCAAAATGGCAAGAGGAAAGAGAAAGAGTATATCCCAAGGAAACCAAGACAATCTAGCAACACCAGAACCCAGCTCTCCCATAACAGCAAACATCGGAATTTCAAACACTCCAGAAAAAGAAGACACAGACCTGAAATCATACCTCAAGATGCTGATAGAGATACTTAAACAAGAAAGGGAGAAAAGCAAAAAGATTCAGAAGCTTTTAAAGAAGAAACAAGAAAAACACTCAAAGTACTCAAAGAACTAGAGGAAAACAGAACCAAAGAGATAAAGGAATGGAAGAGGGAAATTAAAACAGAAATTGACACAATAAAGAAAACACTAAAATAGATAACACTAGAGTCAGAACACCAAAAAAAGAAATCAGGAGTCACAGAAGCAAGCATTTCCAAGAGATTACAAGAGATGGAAGAGAGAATCTGGGGGGCAGAAGACAACATTGTAAACATAGACAAAACAGCCAGAGAAGATGCAAAAAACAAAAAGCTACTAACCCAAAGTGTCCAGGAAATACAAGACACAATGAGAAGACTGAACCTAAAGATAATAGGAATAGAAGAGGGAGAAGAGTATCAAATAAGAGGCACAGTAAATATCTTCAACAAAATCAAAGAAGAAAACTTCCCTACCCTCAAGAATGAGATGACCACGTGCATAAAAGAAGCCTTCAGAACTCCAAATAGGTTGGACCAGAAAAGAAATACCTCCCGACATATAATAGTAAAAACATCAAGTGCCCAAAGCAAAGAAAGAATACTAAAAGCAGTAAGGGAAAATGGTCAGGTAACATATAAAGGCAGACCAATCAGACTCACACCCGATTTCTAAAAAGAGACTATGAAAGCTAGAAGAGCCTGGACAGACATCATGCACTCCTTAAGAGAGCACAACTGCCAGCCCAAGCTGCTATGCCCAGCAAAACTATCATTCACCATCAATGGAGAGACAAAGATATTTCAAGACAAATCAATATTCTGACCACAAACCCAGCACTACAACAAATTATAGGTGAAAAACCCAATATAATGAGGGAAAATACAGCCTAGTAAAAACAAGAAAACCCCTAACAAGAAATAAATAAAAGAATAAAAAAAAAAAAAAAAGACACAACTCAACCCAAAAAAGCAATAATGGCAAGAAACAGAAACAACTATTCTTTGATATCTATTAACATAAATGGTCTCAACTCCCCAATAAAGAGACATAGGCTATCAGACTGGATACGTAAACAAAACCCAGCCATTTGCTGCATACAGGAAACTCATCTCAGAGACAGAGACAGACACTATCTCAGAGTAAAAGGGTTGGAAAAAAACTTCCAAGCAAACATCTACAAGAAGCAAGCAGGAGTGGCTATTCTAATATCGAATAAAATAAATTTCCAACCAAAAGTTATCAAAAAAGATAAGGAAGGACACTTTTTACTCATTACAGGGGAAATCTGTCAGAAGGAACTCTTAATCCTTAACATATATGCTCCAAATAAAAAATCGCCCACATTCATAAAAGAAACCCTGCTAAAGCTCAAAAAATACATTTCACCCCACACAATAATAGTGGGAGACTTTAATACCCCACTCTCACCAATGGACAGATCAGGGAAACAGAAACTGAACAAGGACACTGCAAAACTACCAGAGACTTTGAACCAACTAGAATTAATAGATATATACAGAACATACTATCCCAAAGTAAAAGAATACACCTTCTTCTCACCACCCCATGGCACCTTCTCGAAAATTGACCACATAATTAGACACAGAACGAGCCTCCATCGATATAAGAAGATTGAAATACTCCCATGCATCTTCTCAGATCACCATGGTCTACGGCTGGTCTTTAACAACAACAAAGAAAACAAAAAGCCCACATACACATGGAAACTAAACAATGCTCTGTTAAAGGATAGCAGGGTCAAAGAAGAAATAAAGAAAGAAATTAAGAATTTTCTAGAATTCAACCAAAACGAAAACACAACATACACAAACCTATGGGATGCAATGAAAGCAGTAATGAGAGGAAAACTCATAGCCCTAAGTGCTTTTAAAAAGAAACTGGAGAGAGCTCACATCAGCAACCTGACAGCACACCTAAAAGCCCTAGAACAAAAGAAAGCAGATATACCCAAAATGAGTAGATGGCAAGAAAAAATAAAAATTAGGACATTTATAGACCAAATAGAAACAAAAAGAACCATTGAAAAAATCAACAAAATCAAGAGTTGGTTCTTTGAGAAAATCAACAAGATTGATAAACCCCTAGCCAGACTAACTAGAGGGCAAAGAGAGAGTATCCAAATTAACAAAATCAGAAAGGAAAGTGGCGACATAACAACTGAAACTGAGGAAATTCAGGAAATCATCAGATCCTACTACAAAAATTTATACTCCACAAAATTGGAAAATCTGGAGGAAATGGACGAATTCCTAGACACGTCCAAGATCCCAAAGTTAAACCAGGAACAAGTAAACCATCTAAATAACCCTATAACACCTAAAGAAATAGAAGAAGTCATCAAAAGCCTCCCAACCAAAAAAAAGCCCAGGTCCAGACGGGTTCAGTGCAGATTTTTATCAGACATTTATTGGGGATATAACACCAATTCTCACCAAACTATTCCAAAAGATAGAATCAGATGGAATATTACCTAACTCATTTTTTGAGGCTACAATAACCCTCGTACCTAAGCCACACAAAGACCCTACAAGCAAAGAGAACTTCAGACCAATCTCACTTATGAACAAAATCAAACTTAATGGAGAGAAACTTGAAGCAATCCCACTAAAATCAGGGACTCGACAAGGCTGCCCACTCTCCCCCTACCTATTCAACATAGTACTGGAAGTCCTGGCTGGAGCAATTAGACAGCAAAAGGAGATCAAGGGGATAAAAATCGGAAAGGAAGAGATTAAAACATCACTCTTTGCCAATGACATGATAGTGTACTTGTGTGACCCCAAAAATCCACCAGAGAACTCCTACAGCTGATAAACAAGTTCAGCAAAGTGGCTGGATACAAAATTAACTCAAACAAATCAGTAGCCTTCCTATACTCAAAGGACAAACATGTGGAGAAAGAAATTAGGAAAAAGGTACCCTTCACAATTGTCACAAAAACTATGAAATACCTTGATGTGACTCAAACTAAGGAAGTGAAGGACCTGTATGACAAGAACTTCAAACCTCTAAAGAAAGAAATTGAGGAGGATCTCAGAAAATGGGAAGGTCTCCCATGCTCATGGATTAGATAAATCAACATCTTAAAAATGGCCATTATACCAAAAGCAATCTACAGATTCAATGCAATCCCCATCAAAATTCCAACCCAGTTCTTCATGGAATTGCAAAGATCAATGTGCAATTTCATATGGAATAACAAAAGACCTAGAATAGCGAAATCCATCCTCAACAACAAAAAAACATTTGCGGGAATCACTATCCCTGACCTCAAGCTATATTACAAGGCAATTGTGCTGAAAACTGCATGGTACTGGTACAGAGATAGGCATATGGATCAATGGAATAGAATAGAAGATTCAGAAATGAGCCCTCATGTATATGGTCACCTGATTTTTGACAAAGGAGCAGTAAACATTCAATGGAAAAAGGACAGCCTATTCAACAAATGGTGCTGGTCCAACTGGCACTCAGCATGCAAAAGAATAAAAATAGACCCGTTCTTATCTCCTTGTACAAAGCTCAAGTGTAAGTGGATCAAAGATCTCCACATTAAACCAGATACACTGAAACTATTAGATGAGAAAGTAGGGAAAACGTTAAAACACATAGGCACATGAGAAAATTTTCTGAACAAAACACCAATGGCTCAAGCTCTAAAATCAAAGATTAACAAATGGGACTTAATGAGATTGCAAAGATTCTGTAAGGCTAAGGACATCGTCAAGAAAACAAAACGGCAACCAACAGAATGGGAAAAGATCTTTATCAACACCACATCAGATAGAGGCCTAATATCCAAGGTGTACAAGGAACTCAAAAAGCTAGACACCAGAGAATCAAATAACCCTATTAAAAAATGGTGTACAGTGCTAAACAAAACGTTTTCAGTTGAGGAACACTGAATGGCCCAGAAACATCTGAGGAAATGCCTGACATCCTTAGCCATGAGGGAAATGCAAATCAAAACAACACTGAGATTCCACCTCACACCACTCAGATTGGCCAAGATCCAAAACTCAGATGACAGCAGATGCTGGGGAGGCTGTGCAGAAAGAGGAACACTTCTCCACTGTTGGTAGGGTTGCAAGCTAATACAACCACTCTGGAAATCTGTCTGGCGATACCTCAGTAAATTGGATATAGTACTACCTGAAGACCCAGCTATTCCACTTCTGGGCATATACCCCAGAGACACTTTAATACACAACAAAGATATATGCACCACAATGTTCACAGCGGCTCTATTTATAATAACCAGAAGCTGGAAAGAACCCAGATGTCCTTTAGAAGATGAATGGATACAAAAATTGTGGTACATATACACAATGGAATATTACTCAGCCACCAGAAACAATGACTTAAACAAATTCTTAAGAAAATGGCTGCATCTAGAGAATATCATCCTGAGTGAGATAACCCAGTCACAAAAGAACAGACTTAATATGCAGTCACTGATAGTGGGATGCTAAACCTAGAGGCTTGCACTCCCCCAGAAACAACTCACAGACTGTATGAAGTCCAAGAAATAAAGAAAACAAAACAAAACAAAAAAAATTTTACAAACCAGAAAACTTTAACTATTTCCATGTTACATTTTGTTTTACATGTACTTTAGCTCATTGTAACTCTTAAGTTTTCAAGGCATGCAATCAAACCTTGAAAAAATCAAGTACTGACTAAAAAATATATTCATATAGTATTATGTAAAAATTATGTTAAAATCTGAAAAAAGTACTGACAAATAATGTATAATTTTAAGCAAAAAATGTTTAAAATCTGTACATTTATCTTTGTTTTGTAAAATAAAGTTGTTTAAAATAAAAAAATAAGAAAAAAAGAAGAAATAAGTAAAAAACATTATTTGCTTCAAAAAAGATCCTTTTAAAAGATATTTGAAGCTCATAAATTGCAGGTGAAAAATTCATTTGAGCTTTAAAAACTTAAAACATTTTGTATAAAAAATGAAAAATAGAGATAACAATTCAAAATTCCTAGGGAAATGAGAATAATAAAAATTAAAAATATTTAAAAATAAACTATGTTTAAGCTAGAGTTCAGCAGCATTTTCAATTCATAAGTAAGTATATTATAGGTTTTATTTTTAAATGATTTCATAATGTCGTTGTTTTAACAATGATTAAATTTTAGGCATGTCATAACCTGAGCCACTTCAAAACCTGTTTTAAAATGAAAATAATTGTTCAAGTTTAAAAATGAATATTAGTTCAACCAGTAACTATTTTCATAAATATGCTTTTTCAAGTAAATATTTCAAATGAATTTTTTATTATTATTTTCAATTTTAGGAAATACATGGTAATAATTTAAAATATGTTCATTTTATTTTAATGATTGATAATAATATATGACTCTGTTTCATTTTGTATGTGTATTGTTTTCCAAATATACTGTATTGAAATAACTTCTAACTTTGAAGCAGCAGTATTAACTATAAGGTTTATTCAGATAATTTAGGAAATATATAAAAACTGATTATTTAGTGTGTTGAAGGTATGTTTGCATGCACATAAAAATTTAAATAAATATATCTTGTTAATGTTTATAACTAGTGGTCTAAATGTAAAAGATAAAAATGGTTATTCTAGTGGGATAATTAAAGAAAATATATAAAGAGAAAATCCTAGGACACCTCACATTAACAAATAATTGATGATAAAATCTGAATGTTTACTAAACACATATTGTAACATGTCATATGTACAGCATACATTTTCATTAAATAAGTTACTTGGCACTAAATTGTATATTTATTAGGGCTTTGGTTTTAGTGTCCCAGTGAGATCATACATCAGGTTCAAAAGCACCAATAAAAGTGACTTTAATATCATTGAAAGACGGATGCAGCTCTTTGTTTTCCAGGAGAGCCAATGAGTCATAAATATAAAGGTTAGGCCATAACACCTTTTGTACAGACATGCTAATACAGTGCATCAAGTACTGACAGAGTTCACACAGTAGCTCTGCCTGTTGGAGAACTTTTCATTTACTGCAGTAACAGCATCAAAATAACTTACAAAATAATACTTTTTTGCTGAGAAACATTATTTTCCATAGATTAATCATAAACTTTGGTTAATTGAAAAGTTTATGTGAGATTTCATGTAAGGTATTTTGACATTGTAATTTAATTACATTTCATCCTTTAATTTCCACTCTCAAACCTTTCCAATACTCACCCATGTGATCTCCTTTACATCTATGGCACCATTTTACATTATTGTACACATCTTTGTAATTGCACATATATTAATTTCTAAATATGATTTGTTGAGTCCATAAATTATTATTTACATATATTTTCAGGGATGACCAATTTTTCTGTAATTTTCAGGTAGAAAGAGTTACCCAAGAGAAACTTATATCAAAGAAGCCATGTCTATAGATTGAGTTTACAGGTTCTAGAGTTGAATTTCCTGTCGTTACAAAGATAACAGATTTTCTCCTGTTTTGTGTATTTTCTCTTTACTCTGATTTTTTTCTATGTTTAAGATTTTAAAGATCAACCATTTCCATTTTCCTGTCTTAGAATTACCTCTTCTAACATTGGGACATTTTTATACATTCTAAGTATATGTACTTCTCTCTCTCTCTCTCTTATCTCCTCCATCTCTGTGTGTGCCTCTCTAAGTATGTGTGTGTATGTCTGTATTTGTCTGAATGTATGTGTGTGTATGTGTGCCTGTGTTCATGTGTGTGTGTGTGTGTGTGTGTGTGTACATGTGTATATATGATTGGATAGTACAAAAGTATTATGAAACACATAGATAACAAGGAAACCTATGGGACAAAAAAATCATAGGACTATGTAAAAGCAAGAAATGATCATCAAGAATGAGGGCAGGAATAGAGTAGAGTGGGAGAAATAATAAGAGAGTATAATGCTCTATGGATTACATACTGAAATTTAATTCTCTCTAGGAAAAGTAAATAAAAATCAACTCAAAATTCTCTGCCACGTGGTAGAGAAGTTACTCTTTGTGTGTTTGTGTGTGTGTATGTGTATGTATGTGTGTGTATGTGTATGTGTTTGTGTGTGTATGTGCATATGTGTGTGTGTTTGTGTGTGTGTATGTGTATGTATGTGTGTGTATGTGTATATGTGTGTGTTTGTGTGTATGTGTCTATGTATGTGTGTGTGTGTGTGTATGTGTGTGTGTGTGTGTGTGTGTGTGTGTGTGTGTGTGTGCCTTTATGCAACTTGTTACATCATTGCCTCAGAGGAAATAGGTACACATTTAGTAAGCATGGAAACTAAGTTTAGTCTAAAATGAAATGGAAGAATTTTAACCCCCTGACTCTGCCATATGAGAATATGCTATGTCAATCTTCTTATTTTCAAAATGATTCCTTATCAAATATTTCTTCATTTCTGTATGCTTACATGTTAGTACAAAACACTGAGACTCATCTCTGACACTGGAAACTTTCATGCTATTTGTTGACACAAATCGAGAACTCCTTTTAAAACTGTAGAAAATACACCAGCATATACAGATAATTTTATAACTACGATCTGTTAACTGTCTTCAATATATTAAAATTTATCATTAAATATAGCAGTTTTTATGAGAATATTTTCATTTAAAAATATACATGTATAGTGATGGTTAGCATATTTCTTATATATGTATTATATATTTATCTTTCTGAATGTACATGTGTGCATAATAACCTCACCATTTTTAGTATTTCATCTAATTGAATACTCTATCGAACTTATATCTGCCTAGCAACTAGAATAATGGGTCAAAGTTTAAGCATGGATATTCTCTTGAAGAAGACATGAATTTGCTTTCCATTCTCCAAGTTTGGTGGTTCATTTATGCCAGAGGATCCTATGGTCTTCCTTTGAAGACAGTAAGGTCAGATGTATGATCATCTCCACAGACATATACAGAAATTTTAAAATATAATAAAATCTCTGAAAATATATTAAATTTCTGATAAATTAAATTTGTCTTATAATTTTAATACCAATAAAAATATGTCCCTAATTTATGTAATCTATATATTTTAGTTTTATCTATTCCATGCAATGTGTGTGTGTGTGTGTGTGTGTGTGTGTGTGTGTGTGTTTTATTCCTGAAACATGAGTCTCAGAAAACACACAATGCTGATGTCACATAATTATTGCATATGCTTGTGCTCAGGATTTCTTGACAAGTGACAGCTTTTATTTTAATACTTAGTAATGTGGTGATGTTAAAATATAAATCTTCACTTATGAGTAATCAAAGGCCATAGCACACCTTATAAATCACTCATCCTGTTTTACAGTGTTTTATAAAGTGTAATCAGACATGTATCTTTGCCTAATTCTTACCTCTCTCAGTAGATTTAGCCTCATCTATCCTACATTGAAAATTGACCACCATCATGTCAAAGTAAATAATAAGACAGACATGGGTCATAGATAAAAATAAAATGAAGCCTATGATGATTGTATTCATTGACATTGAAGAATAAGCAAGGGATCATGTAAAGGATTATATTTGACAAAATATGATATTGTACTAGAAATGTGGAGAGTCCATGACAGATTTCATATGCTCCCAACAACTCTCATGTGTAGCCTAGACTGCATTTTTAAGAGAATTTATTAGAAATATCACATTTATTGTTTTTAAGGTAAATCCTCTAGATTTTCAGTTAAACTGAACTCATAGCTCTTCACATATTCTTTGTTTGCTTGCTCACAGTTTGTTTGCTGGATGCAGAATGCTTTATCCCCTCAGTCTTTGCCAGTTATTTCTGAGGCATTATTCTGTCCTTCTTCAAATATCACCTTGCCTAATATATTGCTCTGCCTCCGCTCGTGTCCCCTATTGTATGTTTAAAGTGAAACAACTTCTGCATAATTTCCAAAGATTGTGGCTGTATCATTGTTCCTTGGAATTCCAGTTTTGACTAGATTGTCATATCCTTAGAGACCTCTTTTGACTCATTCCTAATTGCACAGAATTACTTCTTAAAAACAGTAGACCAATGATTAGAGAGAGTTCATAAACTAAGGCCTTAAATTTCGGTTTTTTGGAGCCTTTACTCTCTATGTATATTAGAGTCAAATCTAGACTTGTCAGGAAAAGAAATCTTCTCACAAAGTATTTGAGAATCTCCAGATGGCATAAGTTTAGCTTGGAATTTTTGAAACGTTGAAATCTTATAGAACTGATACAGACAGTTCTACAAGTGAACTCCAATGAAACAGTTAGCTTAGAGTAGCTGATATCAGCCTATAATTTTGCTTCTCCATGTGGAACATTATGTGAAAGGTATCCTTCCATTATGGGAAGTCAATCAACTACACAGAAATCCATAGCAAGTAAAAACTCAAGCCACCATCATTAAAATAATCACCTTTCTGTGAAAAGGCAAGAATATGCCTCAAATAAGTGAAAAATTGTATTCCTATATTTTTATCATTTCAAAGAAAAACATGGTGGGAATAAAAGAATAAAACCAAATGAATTAAAATTAAAAGGATAAAACTCAGAAAGCTATGATTTATAATGAATAAGTTTCTGAAATAGTGATAAAAGAGCACTATACTATATGAGGGAACATTAACAGAGAACAGGACTTGCAAATTTAAAATGCGATAGAATTATGAAAAGTTTAAAGATGAAAGAAATTTTCTAGGAAATGGAATGAAACAGCAAAGATATGAGATTGGGTTAGAAAAGATAATTGTTTTTTAGTAATTTGTGAATTAATCAAAGTGATATAAAACATGAAATCATGCACAAGAGAATAACAAAAAGACTATGAATAAATATTGACAAAAAATCTTCTATAAGCTAAAGAATTTGAGTCCTCATCTTTGCAGATATTGTAAGTGCTCAGTATTAGAGGAACTACATTTTAATAAGAATTATTAGCATTAACAATGAAAAGCTTTATCTCACAGCCTAGTATTTTGTAAGGAACAACAAGCAAAACCAACCAAACAAACAAAAAGAAGGAAAACTGCCAAAATACCAAAAGTAAGATTTATAATAAGAATCAGGCTTGAATATAAGAAAAATATAGAAGTATGAGAGCATGGACTTTAAGTTTCTGAAGTTAACAATTATCGGCATAAAATTTAGATCTCTTAAATACTTGGGAAGGTGCAAACTTTTATTCAGATATCCTCAGAAGAAAAACAAAACATAAACAGGTTTCATAAAAAAAGCTGAAGAATAAATATGGTTTTAAACTATGAGATTGTCAGTCAGAGAAGGAAACAAGAAAAAATGGAGGGAGAGGGAGGACCTAAACAGAGTATATGAGACTCAGGAAGCAGTGTTTATTAACAAGGAGAAACATAGGAAGTTATCACAGCCACAGAGCAGTAAAAAGAAAGCTCAGGTTGACATCTGCCCAGTTGGACAGGAATCAACAATTTAGTTAGAATCAGAGCATTTTGCCACATAGACATGATGAGATTCAGGTTTTCTCTATCAAATTAAGTAGGGAGATAATGTCCATGTTGAGAAAAATTTGTGATTTACACTGAAGGCACTAATATTTTTATAAAGGCAGATAGATATTAAATGCACATAATAAAACAGTCTTCATGTTCCTCTTGCTCTGTAGGTTTGAGATATAAAATTATTGACATTGTATCACAATAGATCTCACTACTGATAAAAACAAAAGTAAGGTAAGTGGAACCTTGAATGGCAGTTAGGACGTTAGGATGGAACAAAGGAAATGAGGATTAAATGGTGAGATAATGTAGAAAATTTCTGAGTGCTGTACTAAAATATTTCAATATAATATTAGAGAATGAAAATTAACTTAGAAAGTTCAAGATATACAGACACTGTTTCCTGATAAGGATTCAAAATTATTTTGTATTTTAATCATCCTTTATTCTTATAGAACTAAAATAATAACAAAGTAATCCGAGAATATTTTTAAAAGTATGTCAAATAAGTGAAGGAATTACTCTCCATTTAGCTCTTCCAGAATGCTACATAATTATATTTTAAACACTTTTCATTTCACCCACAGATATGTAAGTATAGCTCTCAGCTCTCTGAAAAAAAAAAAAGTGTTTATTTGCAACAGACAGACAATGTTTCTGAAAACCACAACATGTAGACAAGAACTGATCACTGAGTACCAGATCCAATGGATACATCTCCCAAAGAACTCCTGTACCTAAGGCTCAGGAACATCCAAGAAGGGATGCCCTTTCTATTTGTCAGGGGATTAACAAATCCGCTGTGAGATTGTGTTTCTAAGAAAGGACAAAGGAGCTCCAAAATAAAGTATTCACAATATGGCTGCCTAAGCAAGACAGAAACAAGAATAACACTAAGAATTAGCTATATTGCCTAAACCCTAAACAGAGAGCTGTGGATACTAGCTATTGTTAAGAAAAAGGGTACTTCCCTGAGATGAGACGTTCATTAGTTGCCTATACCAAGTTGTTTACAGTTTTTTTTTTTTTTTTTTTTTTTTTTTTTTTAATTTATTTGTGGGAGTGTATTCCCAGGACAGCTCTTACAGTTCTCCATGGGTGCTCTGCATCCTGCTTTTTGTAATGGGATGAATCTCCATCAACTGTGCCTTCTAATGACTACCTCCATGTTTCACACGGCTAGTGACCTGGGAACTCTGGAATTATATGTTAACAACTTTGATCATGGCTGTAGAAAGACTAAATATGTATTTTACAGTCAAGAGTGTCAAGCAGTTTCACCTATCAATAAAAAATAATATGATTACTTTTCTCTTGGTTTCCTCTGTTCCCACAAAATTGACTTTATTATTCATCAAAAGGACCTACCTAGTAGAGTACTTAAGGTAAAGTATTCAAACACACCTACCACTCTTCTCCAGACAAGGCTAGTATTTGAGAGTTTTCCAGTGTCTCATGATATTCCAATTCATTGTTGCATTATTTGTCAAAGTTTCCATTAAGTATCCTGACCCCTTTCTGACTCCTGTGTCACCACTGCTATAAATCTCATCTTGAGTGTGACTCTTAGACTTCCCTCTACCTATACCATTCAGGGCAACAATAATCCTGGTGACATCAAATTTCTGACAGACCTAAGAAATAAACATCGACTGTTTAGTTATTTTGGAATTGTTTGCATTTTGTGAGGACAGGGGTGATGACTTCCAAGTTCTTTATGTGTTGTAACAAAAACAAGAAATGTAACTCTGCACTTTTACTGAATAATATGAGTGACTTTCACCCTGGTAAGGTTGAGGGCCAGGGATAGTTTGAAGTTCAGTCATTGATTTACAATATAACCATAACAAAAGTTGTAATAAATAGAACTTTATATTTTCTCTATTTGGACACTAATGTATTCTATGACTGTTGATGATTGTATACCATTGATAAAGTATGATTAAGTTTTATTCTTATCTATTACCCTTTAAACAGCCAGAATAATATAAACTTACTAGAAGCTGGTTTGAAAATTCTTTAAAAAGGTTGACTTGGGCACTTTCATTAACTAACATTTCATATTTTTCACGCAACTTAGATCTACATGGGGAATCTTGCTTCTTTGACATAAATAAGATTATGCCAAATTGATTAAAACTATGAATGATTATAATTTAACTAAATATTAAAGTCATCTTCACATTATCTATTGCTGTTCTCAATGCTCCAATATGTTTTATATTTATGTAAAGTGCTAAAAATTCCCCAATTGCTACTGTAAATAAAAAATATGATTCAGTTTTCTCATCTTTTTAGGACATTGTATAAAAATAAAATACAAAAGAGTGATTAGGAATATATCAGTTCCTTGTCTGAGGTATCATGGCTAGACATATCAAACCAAAGAGCTTCCAGTTTTTCTTTTGGCTTTTTTGGCAAGTTCTATTCTTATCAATTTTAGTAGTAAGGCTAAACAAGGTGTCATGTTGTCTATGTTCCTCTCTTAATTATATCTATCTATCTATCTATCTATCTATATATATATATATATATACACACATTTGTATGTTCTAACAAGTATTATACCAAATGTATATATGCACACATAACATCAAATGTTTACATCATATTTTACTTCACCATGCAATATGCCATGTCATTCTTGAATTAAGAATAATACATGAAAATTTATGTATCTGTGTATATTTTTATGATTTGTGGTTTTAACACAGTTTCAGTAGTGATTAGTAAATATGTTCATCAAATTTGTCTGCTTCTCAACAACATTTATGTATGGAATTTGCATTTATTTATATTGATACCCCCTCGATGAAAATAAGCAGTGTCTGAAAGCAATCAGATTTGATATTTTTCAAATTTCAGAAATGCCATGGTACATATATTAAAACTACTTTTTACAGCTGAGACTGCCACATGTATTACATCTATTTCAGTGGCTTCTGTGCAGCTTAAAAATAGCACTTCAATCCATTCTTTAAAAACTAGAACAGAATTAATCATATTCTAAGCCTCCCTGATCATTAGCAAAAAAAAGGAAATCATCCATATGGCTAATTGTGACAGGTGTGTTTACAAATTACAATCCAATATAGGCCATGTGGAATCATGCTTTTCTATTAACATGAAATGCAGCAGGGGAGAAAATAAAGTATCTAAATCCATCTCTTCCCTTGGGAGTAGGGTGTGCACCCTCGCCTTTCCTGCAGTACCATCTGCTCCTTTGAGCATAGCCAGAGTTAAGCCTCTTTAAGACAGGAAAAGACTGAGTAGAAACAAAAAGAATGTCAAGAAGACTAGCTTGATGAAACTTCTGAAATATCAGGGAAGAAAGACCACAACTTCGCTTTGCCAAACTGAATTTATAACAGATTTAAAACTGGATTCCATAAAAGGTGATACTTTATGCAAACTATTGCTACTAATGAATTAAGAGCCTAAGTGATGTAAAAATTTCTAAGATTCACTGATTATACACTATGTGATATCATTTCTTTTTTCTGATCACCCAAAAATTAAAAACTTGTTTCTGACATTTTGAAGTTCTTTAAATTCTTTCCATATATGAATCAAGATCTTGCTTGCTAGCACTAAGGGCAGTGATGGTAATTTATAACTATTATCTCCTAAACATGTGACTATGCTACCATATTATATTATTCTCTCTCTTTCTCTCTCTGTCTCTGTCTCTCTCTCTCTCTCTCTCTCTCTCTCTCTCTCTCTCTCTCTCTCTCTCTCTCTCTCTCTCTCTCCTCAACTTATTAGATATGTTTTATTTACACTTCAAATGCTTTCTCCTTCCTCAGATTCCCCTCTGTATCCCCTTTCCCAACAACCTTCTCCCTGCTTCTATGAATGTTTCCACCCACCCATCCACCCCCTCCTCCCTCCCCACCCTGACATTATCATACATTGCAGTATTAAGCCTTGAAGGGCCAAGGGCTTCTTCTCCCATTGATGCCTTACAAGGCCATCCTCTGTACATGTGCAGCTGTAGCCGTGGGTCTGTCTATATGTACACTTTGGATACTGCTTGATTCCATGGAAGCTCTAGATGGTTGTTATTGTTCTTTTTATCGGGCTACAAATTCCCTCAGCTCCTTGAATTTTTTTCGCTAACTCCTCCATAAAGGACCCTGTCTTCAGTTCCATGGTTGGGGGTGAGCATCTGCCTCTGTACTTGTTTGGTTCTGGTAGAGTCTCTCAGGAGACAATTACATCAGGCTCCTGTCACATTGCACTTCTTAGCATGAGCATTATTGTTTGAGTTCTGTGGCTGAATATGGGCTGGATCCCCAAGAGAGGCGGTCTTTGGATGACCTTTCCTTCAGTTTCAGCTCCAAGTTTTATCTCCGTATTTCCTGCTGAGAAATTTTTGTTCCCCCAAGAAGTACTGCAGCATCCTCACTTTGTCCTTCTTCTTGTGCTTCATGTGGTCTGTTAATTGTATCTTGGGTAATCTGAGCTTTGGGGCTTTTTTCCACTCACACAGGATGATACTTTCTAGATTCATCCATTTGTCTAAGAATATCATGAAGTCATTACTTTTAATATCTGAGGAGTACTCCCTTGTGTAAATGTACCATAATTTTTGTATCCATTCCTTTGTAGAATGACATCTGGGTTCTTTCTAGCTCCTGGCTATTATCAATAAGGCTGCTATGAACATAGTGGAGCATGTGTCCTTGTTGTATGTTAGAGCATCTTTTGCATACATCCTCAAGAGTAGTTTAACTGGATCCTTAGGTATTACTATGTCTAATTTTCTGATAAACCACCAAAATTATTTTTAAAGCAGTTGCAATTCCACCAACAGTGGAGAAGTGTTTCTCTTTCTCCACATCCTTGCCAGGATCTGCTGTCATCTGAGTTTTTGATCTTTGCCCTAACTGGTGTGAGGTGGAATCGAACAGAATAGAAGATCCAGAAATAAGCACTCACACATATGGTCACTTGATCTTTGACAAAAAAACTAAACCATTCAATAGAAAAATGGACAGCCTCTTCAATAAATGGTACTGGTTCTACTGCCAGTCAGCATGCAGAAGAATGCAAATTGATTCTTTCTTATCTCCTTGAACAAAGGTCAAGTGCAAGTGGATCAAGGAGCTCCACATTGGTGTTCTGTTCAGAAATTTTCCCCTGTGCCGATGTGTTCAAGGTTTTTTCCCCATTTTCTCTTCTATTAATTTGAGTGTATCTGGTTTTATTTGGAGATTCTTGATCTATTTCAGCACCATTTGTTGAAAATACTATCTTTTTTCCATTGGATTTTCTTAGCTCCTTTATCAAAGACCAAGTGCCTATTCGATTTATCCACATTTCTGCCTTTTTCCCCCACTTTTATACAGTTTTTATAACTATTGCTCTGTAACACAGCCTGAGTTCAGAAATGGTGACCCCCCCCAGTTATTCTTTTATTATTCAGAATGTTTTTTGCTATCTTGGATTTTTGTTATTCCAAATAAATTTGCAAATTACACTTTCTAGCTCTATGAAGAATTGAATTGGAATTTTGATGGGGATTACATTGAATCTGTAGATTACATTTGGCAAGATGGCCATTTTTACTATATTAATATTTCCAATTCATGAGTATGGGAGATCTTTCTGTCTTCTAAGATCTTCTATTTCCTTCTTCAAGACGTGATGTTCTTGTCATACAGATCTTCCACTTGCTTGGTTAGGGTCACACTAAGATATTTTATATTATTTGGGACTATCATGAAGGGTGTCATTTTACTAATTTCTCTCTCAGCCTGTTTATTCTTTGAATAGAGAAAGGCTACTGATTTGTTTGAGTTAATATTACATCTAGCCACTGTGCTGAAGTTGTTTATCAGCTGTAGGAGTTCTCTGGTGGAATTTGTGGGATTAATTATACCATCATATTATTTGAAAATAATGATATTTTAACTTCTTCCTTTCTTATTTGTATTCCTTTGACCTCCTTTTGTTGTCTAATTTCTTTGACTAAGACTTCTATTACTATTTTAATAGGTAGGGAGAGAATGGGCATCCTTCCCAAGTCCCTGATTTTAGTGGTATTGCTTTATGTTTCTTTCCATTTAGTTTGATGTTCACTACTGCTTTGCTGTATATTGCTTTTACTATAATTAGATATGAGCCTTGAATTCCTAACCTTACCAAGGCTTTTAACAGGAAGGGGTATTGAAGTTTGTCAAATCCTTTTCAGGATTTAATGAGATGATCACATAGTTTTTTTCTTTGAGTTTGTTTATATAGTGGATTATGTTGATGGAGTCCCTTGCATCCATGGGATGAAGCCTACTTGATCTTGGGTGAATGATCATTTTGATTTGTTCTTGGATTCGGGTTGCAAGAAGTTCATAAAGTATTTTTGCATGGATGGTCATAAGGAAAATTGGTGTGAAGTTTTGTTTCTTTGTTGGGTCTTTTGCATGGTTTAGGTAGAAGTGTTATGTGGCTCCATAGTAAGAATTGGGTAGTGTTCCTTCTGTTTCTATTTTGTGGAATAGTTTAGAGAGTATTGTTATTAGATCTTCTATGATATGACATCACTCTTGTGAGTTTGGCTGTCTTCCAGAGTGCTCTGGTTCCTAGTCTGACTCCAAGTGCAGGCAGAAACCAGAAGGATCCTGTCCCTGAGTGCTCTGTGGTTCCTATTTCCTGAAGGATCCAGGCGGGACACACAGAACAGAAATTCTGGTCTTACAAGTGCTCTCAGCTGTTTTAGCACTTCTTGGAATCAGCTCTCTCCCAATGGTGTATGGGCAAAGAGAGCTGTAGCATAGGGTCAGCTCTGGGTGCAGACAAAAACAGGAAGCTTATATCACTTTTCACATTCAAATAAATCTTCTTTGTAAGTACAATCACATATTATCACAAATAACTCAGACATGTTTTCTCAGGAATTGTTTAAATACCCTCTTTGTTTTGATTTTATTTTCAAATTCTTTCTTTAGAGAATTATTTCATTGATTGCAATAAAATTTGTCCATACTATATACATTCTAGTCACACCTCCCTCTCTCTTTATTCTTCCAAGTCCCCCCTCATCTCCATTCCATCCATATCTACATACATTCTGTTTCTCCTCAGAAAACAAACAAACCTCTGAGGTATAATAATAATAAAATAGGTTATACAACACTAAGAAATCAGAATATGACAAAAAACTAAGCAAATAAAAAAACCACAAAAAAGTACAAGAAATCGACAGATGCAGAAACTCATACACTCAAGAATCTCATCACTCCTCCAAACCAGAAAACATATATTCTATAAAGGATAAAGAAAAAGAAAGTATAGAGGATGATGAGGATGCAGAGGAGGAGAAAGAAAACAAGCAGTCAAACAAATAATGCCAACACTCAAACTGACACATCATTATGAGCTCAGGAACCTCTAAAGATGCTACTGGATTCATTTTTCGTTAAATATATTCTGCTAGGTATGGTGCCTCATGTTAGGAGTGGTTTGTTTTCTTCTCTCTTGAGACTCCAGAGAGTGCTATTTTTCATTTGCAAGAGGCTATCAATTGGAGGTTCCTTATGGATTGGAATGGGGACATGAGCTCACTATCCTTTCATCTGTAAGACTCTATCAGATCCAAACTCTTTCAGGTACTGTGGATACTGCATTAGCCTTTGTGGGTTCATATGTGCTCTATTGTGTCTAGAAAACCTTTTTTCATTGGTGTCATCCTTCTCACTGGCTCTTACAATCTTTCTGTCTCATTTTTAAGCTTTGAAAAGAAAAAAAGAAAGAAAAGAGAAGAAAAAGTTTTGTTGGACATAATATATTTAGGATAGAGTTCACCAAGTTCTCTATCTCTCTTCAAACGTGTCTCTGCATTTGTTTCTGTCTTCTGCAGGAAACTTCCATGATGATGGATGACCAGGAACCTGAACTATGAGTTTAGCATAATGTCATCAGTGGTCATTATTTAGTTATGTTTCTCAAGAGGAACAAAAGTATTAGTTTTTTCCATAAGTATCTATTCTATCTAGTCTCAGGTTCTTGGCCACCCAAGCAGCATTGGGTATGGGTTTCACTTCATGGAATGGTCCCCAAATCAAAGCACATATTGATTGGTTACTCTCAGATGGTGTGTACCACTGTTGTACTAGCATATTTTGCAGGCTGCTCACACTTGCAAATCAAAAGTTGTAGCTGGGTTGGTATTCACCATTTTTATGTGTAAGCAGCCTCTGAATTTTTAAAGCCACTGTTGATACAAAGCATGGAAAGACTGTGTTCCTTATCCATAAGGTCAATGAACATCACGTATTAGCCTGATATTGAACAAACAATAGTTCAAGTAGGAATAAAATATGTTAACTTGGGAGAGTGGGACATTTAGGTTTTATCTTATTTTCAGATTAGCAGTATTCTTGGTTTGCTTTATTAATAAAAAACTGAGCCTTCCCTGGAAAAAATAGGTTCAAAGCAATTTCTAGAAACTGCATCACTCATTCCATTATGCTGGCTTTATTTATAAAGAAATATGCTTCATCATTCCTTTTATAGAGTTTCTGCCCAAATGTTAAGAGCTCTCCACACTTCCTAAACAGAAGATCATATAACTATTTTCCCCATACATTGTTTGTCACGTTCTGATAAGATTCAGTTTACCTATATATTATTGTAAACATTAATGACAGACAGAGCAGAGATCAACACTTCCTAATTAGCATTTATGAGTCTGTTTCTGCTGACTTATTTACTGCATATAAATTCTCGGAGTATCCTGACACAACCGTATGTTTGAAGCCTATGGAATTAGAAACAGAATCTCAGAAAAGGCTCAGAAATGAAGAGTTTTAACATCACCCTAAAAGTACAGAAACAGACTAAATCATTGAATATAGTGGCTCTCAAAGTATATTTCCTTAGTCCCAACAGCCGTTATACCTGTGAGTCATAAAATAAGAATTTGACTTCAAGAGTTAATGTAAAATTTAAAGCAAACAAATGAAACCAATTTACATTAATGGATTGACACAGCTACTTAAATAAAATCATATTTCTCTAGAAATCTGTCGGAAGTATTTGATATAAGCTAAAAAAGCAGAAGCTGAATGAATTATGCTGCTGAAACTACTTTGCCTTCAAGTTTCAGCCCTAAAAGCAACTGGGACTGTTGGGGAGCTTGTTGTATGGAAGAGCATCTGCGTGAGAGACCTACTGAGAAAATACTAGTCTTTAGCATACAGCTTGGTTGCATGCTGGAAAGTAATAGCTTAATTGGGCTTTTAAAATCCCAGAAGAGGTAATAAGTTAATTTGAGATTGTCAAACAGAGAACCCTTTAGGTTTGTCACTGCTTCCAGTTGTAAACAAGAAGAGTCTGTCTGTTCAGTAGATCGGCAGTGTTCAACTTCGGTTGTTAAGAAGAGAGAGCTTAGTCTCCGACCTGCAGAAGCACATCACTTTCCCTGGGTCGCAGCGTGCGTAATCTGATAACTGTTACTTATTTCTGTGCTTTAAATATGTCTTTGTCCCAGGCTTTCTTAAGTAAACCCCGGGATATCAGTCTATATCTGTGGCTTACAAGTGTGTGAGCTTTTTGAAGATAATAGTAAGCTCTTTCTCACTTATAAAGCCTTTTGAGACAAGAATGATTGTTTATACTAATTTCATCCTCTTCGTCTTATCAACTGTTAATAAACTATTTACTAACATTCCTTCCATCCCTTTCATATGTTTGCAAAACCAATAATTGTTATTGTTAATAAAGTTTATAAAGTCCCTCAATTTGCAACAGCTTTTCAAACATGTGTTATCTTTTATATATAATATTTTATTAATAATGTATTTAATGTCTTTTCTGACAAATGTTTGTTTTATTATTTTTAACCCAGGGCTGAAATTGAAGGAGAGTTGTCTTTTCCATTAAGCATTTATATGGGTTCACAGATATGAACTCCCACCTTGTGATGTAAGCTCTTTAAATGACATGCCATCTCCCAAGGACCTCACATTTACAATAATAAATATGAAAAGTTGTAGAGAAATGAGGCAAGTCTTTTTTTCAAACAATAATTTCAGAAAAAGCTCATGCTGGAGTTTGGGATACATTTTGTTCCTTAAGAGGTCATATATTGGAAAGTTCACAGGACAGCTCAGGGAGTAAAATGATTTTTACACAAGCATTAGGAGCTTACTTCAGTCCTTACTATTCATTTAAAGTCCTTGGCAAGGCTGTTTGTCATTGTGACCTCAAACTTTTGGATATAAAAATGGAGAAATCTCTAGGGCTTGCTGAGTCACCATTTTAGCTGATTCTTCAGGACCTGTGTTCCAATAAGAACTTCTGCTTTAAAAATCTAGGTTTATAGATCCTGAAACTAATCCCTTGCCTTCATATACCCATTCACACACATAAATGCTCACTTACACACACACACACACACAAATATGTTCACACTTATGCAAACAATGTGAAAAGATGAACAGAATTTTTTCTCTCTTACAAATTTATTTAAAAAAAGAGGAATACATATACAGATTTTAAAGGCTTTTTGGCATAACACTATAGGAATATTTTTTGTCAGTACTTAATTCTTTTAGAGGTTTGATAACATGCATTGAAATCCCACCAGTTACCATAAACATAAAGTACATGTAGGACAGAATGCAACATGTAAACAGTTTTCTTGGTGAGTATAGATTTAGCTTAATGATCTGTGAATACCAAAAATTGCCACAAGGCTATATTCTTAGCTCTTGGATTATTAGTGACTTGAGGTCCACTCTGAGAGGGTGCTATGCATTTATTTTTCCTGAAGAAGGACTGAGACTTTCATTTTTTTCATTTGTTTTTCTTGAGCTTCATGTAGTCTGTGAGTTGTTTCTGGGGTGTTCAGAGCTTTCTGGGGCTGGTATCCAGTTATCAGTGACTGCATATTATGCCTGTTCTTTTGTGACTGGCTTACCTGACCCAGGATGATATTCTCTAAATGTATCCATTTTCTTAAGAATTTCATAAAGTCATTGTTGCTTTATAGATGAGTAATACTCCATTATCTAATTATGCCACAATTTTTGTATCCATTCATCTACTGAAGGACATCTGGGTTCTTTCCAGCTTCTAGCTGTTATAAATAAGGCTGCAATGAATATGGTGGAACATGTGTCTTTATTGCATGTTGGAGCATCTCTGGGGTATATACCCAGAACTGGGTCATCAGGTAGGACTATGTCCAATTTTCTGAGGAACCACCAGACTAATTTCCAGTGGATGAACAAAATTTTATAGATCGAATTTTTTTTTTCTTGTGAGTCAGTACATATCAAAGAAACCTAAGAAGTTGAAGTCCATGGGAAAGATGGTCACAGACTCTGTCCTCACAGTTTTCCTTTCTACAATCTTTGCCTCTTGTAGAGTAACAGCTGACATACCATTGAACTTTCAGAAGTGCAAACTAAAAACTTCCCATCCACATATGTATGTATATGTGTATGCACATATATACATGTTTGTATATAGATATATTCATATTAATGAAACATTATGCAATTTCTACAAACACATAGATAGATAGATAGATGATAGATAGATGATAGATAGATAGATAGATAGATAGATGACAGATAGATATATAGATGATAGAAAGAGAGAGAGTATACTGTTACTGCTAATACACCAGATACTATTAATATACAAGAAATAGACTAAATAAATGAATCATATAAAGAAACTAACATTAACTGAAAGAATAGAATACAAGCATTAGCCTCAACCATAAGAGAACTATTAATATTCCCATACTTTGATAATGGAGGAAGACTCAACAGAAGATAATGGAAGGAACAGGTAATAATAGAAATAATGAGAGAGAATGGTAAGTGTATCTAACGCACATGTCCAAAATTGCCCCAACACATGGTTATAAACTTACCTAAAAATTCATAGAATCTTTGTAGGTTTTTATTCCAAACCAGACTGTCTTCCCAAATGTGAGCTTCTAGATGGTGAGATGGCCGCACTATGTCAGAAGGTTGTAGCCTCTACTAGTGTTTTGAATTCCAATAAAATCATCTTCAGTGATAATTTAATGAGCATGTAGAGTGTCTATTTACAAAGTCCCAAAAGCAAAGTGAAAACCTACTTTAGTAAAACAAGGCTCAGTCATTACTGCACATTAGAAAGATACAGAAGGAAGTCAAGTATACTTAGTACTGTGCCAGGGCAAAATTTTAGGCAATGCAAGATGACAAATGTTTGACTGAGTTTAATTGCAAATTCTACAGTATATTTGGTGAGGAAATTAAAGTGATAAACATCATCACATTGAAAATTTTGAGTTGGAGAAAAGAAAAGATCCAGTAAAAGTACAAAATGGAAAGGTTTATAAACTGTTCTGGTAAAAAAAAAATGCAGTATTATCAGAAGTTTTAACAACATAGTGAATGCAAAAACAGTTTTTTCTCTTTGTATCTTTCAAATTTTATGACATGAGCTAATTTTTCTTGGAAAACCCTTTATTTATTCTTCCAAAAATAATATAATTCAAATTGTTGAAATAATGACACTCACACGATACTTACAGCCTTGGCTTTATTTTTTGTATATTTTTTTCTTCACAAGCCCAGATATTTAGAACATTTCAGCCCTTTCATTTTCCTTATCAATGTGCCTTCTTGACTCTCCTAAGTAAAGAATGTAGGAGTGCTTTGACGTGATATAAACTTTAATTATCTCCATTGGCACATTTGAGGCTATTCACAATGTGAAAGCACTCTTAAAATACAATGTGTGAATTTCTTTCTATTGGAATGAGGGGTTAATTAACATATTCACCTACCCCAATCACTTGTTTCACAATGGATTCAAGTTGTGGCTTGAATTGGAAGGTGTACACTCATTTTGAAATGACTAGGTCTTTAGCTATATTCTTCACTCCAGAGAAGGACATGAAGGTAAGCAGAAATGGGCAGATGGTTTTATATCAAACTAAAGCATTATAGCACAACAAAGGAAACAATAAACAGATCAAGAAACACTGACCGAACAGGTGAAAATACTTGCAAGCTATTTATCTGATGAAGGGTTATTAAACAGAATATATTTTTGAACTCAAAAACATCAATAGCAAAATAACCCCACTAAATAATTGGAAATAAATTTAAACAGTGATATCTGAGAGCAACTCATGTAATCATCTACAGACCCAGGAAACAGTCCTCAACATTTTACACAGGAGTGTAGATCAAATTGTAATTGAGGTATTGCTTCACTCCAGAAGGAAAATATAGCTTGTACCCAAAAGATACCAATAGAAAGACTGTGTATGACATAGAGAAAAAATACTCTTTGTTGAACAAGCAAGAGTATATTAACCATTAGTGTGGTTGCCCTACAAAAGAAATAGAGTACTACTATGCATATATACAAAAATTGAAATAATTATGCTAAAGGGTTACCTGCACTCTCACACCTGCTATAGCATTATTTCTAACAGATAATAAATGAAAACAATTTCCATATTAATTTCCTGATGAATAAATAAATGTTTACACATCACAGAAGCCTATTCCATGATAGATAGGAAGACTTCTTAGAGATGAATGATACTAAATGCTATACAGTTTGCCTATCATATAAAAGTACCTGGTTCTACCCCCAGGCTAGACAGTTGCAGGAGAAGGAAAAGAAATAAAGAGAAGAGGAGGAGCAGGAGCAGTAGAAAGGTACAGGAGGAGAATAAACACTATCACTTATACAACATGGGTGAACCTAGAGATCAATCTACCATAGTAAGTGAAATGAGGCAGGCTTAATAAATCAAATACTGTAGAATTGCACTCAAATGTAACTTAAGATGTTCATCTTGTTGTTTTATAGTAAAATGTTGGCTAGTAACACTAAAGGAGTGTTCGTTGTAAATGGCTTTATTAGGAGCATAGGTGACAGATCCACAACAGGAAGAGGTTCCAATGTGATGGGGCCATGAGGATGATGGTATTTGCTGATGCTCTGTTATTCATCTATGCTTTATCTATCTATCTATCTATCTATTTATCTATCTATCTATCTATCTATCTTTCATCTATCTATCTATCTATCTATCTATATTATCTATCTATCTATTTATCTATCTATATATTATCTATCTACCTATCTATATATTTATATATTATCTATCTACCTATCTATTTGTAGCCATTTTTTTATCTATATCTATATATCAGAATTAGAAGAAAATGTTTTGCTGGAAATGCCAAGCAAAAATGATAAAATCTTGAGAGGCTGACAGGAAAATTGAGTGTTGGCAGTCTGGTAAGACACAGTGATGTCAGCAAAAAAGAAAAATAAAAGAAAACTGAAAGAGAACATGTTCTTTGTCTTAATTTCAATCACAGACTGTCACAATGGATATATACTTAGTTTGAATAGATTTTATTGCTTTGCATTCTATTTTCTGATAAATCAATATAATAAAAAAATTAGTTAATAGCCTGAGAAAGTCGACTACCAGTATATAAGAAAGATGTTCTCCCTCTTTCTTTTATAATTAATGCATAAATGCAAGTTATATAAAAGGCATATATCAGTTGCCGTGGTTGGCCACCCAATGAGTGGCCCAAATTGAGACACCCTCCACAGGAGATAGTAAACCCTTGAAATCATTAATGCTACTTAGCTATGCTTACAGATGTTAACCTAACATAACTATCTTCTGAGAGGCTTCATTCAGCAGCAGTTGGTAACAGAGGCCACAGCAAGTATTACACAGAGCTCAAGGAGTCTTGTGGAAATGTAGGGGGAAAGATTGAGAGACACAGGAAAACCTGCAGAGCCAACTAACCTGGGCTCATGAGAGTTCACAGATACTGACCTACCAACCAACCAAAGAGCATGGGCATGCAAAGTCTGGACTTAGGCCCTGGACACAGATGCAGCAGATGTTCTTTATGTGGATCCCCTAAAAAGTAGAGCAAAGAATGTCTCTGACTGTTTCCTTCTTTTGGAACCCTATTTTTTATAGCTGGCATTGCCCTTTCTGGCCTCAGTACAAAGGATACCCTTAGTCCTGCTATGAAACAATGAACTAGGGCAGGTTGATACCCATGGGAGCAGGGCTACAGTTCTCTGCGGAAAAGGGGATGGAGGAATGGCAAGGGGATGTGAGGGTGGAACTGGGAAGTGGGGATGAAGGGTTACTGCTATCAGGCTGAGGACCAGGATTTATCTGTTTTGTTTCCGTGGATGCAATGTTACCAACCATGTCCCTCCCCTGCCATTGTGCCTTTCCTGTCATATATAAAGAACACTAAAAATGGCAACATTTTTAAAAAAGAGGTTAAACTCTTTTATACATTATTGGAAAAAATACTCATCTTTTTAAAATATTTATTTAATATATTGTAAAATTCCTCAGGGTTCTAACCTAAATTTTGAAAATTTAAGACATTGTTTTGCTGTGTAGCCCAGGCTGTCTTCAAAATCTTGATCCTCTTACATAAACAACCAGAGTACTGAGTATTCAGGTGTGCACAATGCCCTGTGGTCTTAATTGAAATCTTAGTTAAGAAAAGATATCTTTTCAGGCTGTAAATATTGCATTTTGAAGCCCATAGTTAAAATAAGTGTGTGTGTGTGTGTGTGTGTGTGTGTGTGTGTGTGTGTGTGTGTGTGTAGTGTGTGTGTGTACTTGATGTGGATGTGCATGCATATGGATGTGCATGCATACACGTGTTCACATTAGATGTCAATTAAGTGATCACTTATAACCGTCTGCCTGATCACCTTTTATTTCCTCAAAAAGTAAAGTTTTCTTCCACACAGTCTCAGATCTAGGAGTATTTTATCTTTCTCTTTCCTTTGGTTTCTTTTAATATTTTTCCTCACCTTTTGAGAATGATTTCAATTATAATATAGCATGTCCTTCCATTATCACAGTAAACAATATTTCATGGGAACAAATGGTTCAATGCCCAGTTTTCATTTCAGTAGGATCAGTCACTGACTAGTTTTCACTGTGTGTTTGTGTGTAGTACAATATAGTAACACCTTGGTTTTTTTTAATATTATGTTTTTGTTTCTGATTCTATGTATAGCTTTGTAGCTATAACTAACATCAACAAATGCCTTGAACTTATGAGTGATATTTTTAAAATAAAATGTAAAAAGGGAGAAGTCAATATTAGAATATAATAACCAAATATGAATCAATTTTCTATTAATTTGTATATTTACCATTAATTTACAAGTACTATTTCTATTTCAGTTGGTATTTAAATGACAAATTTGGTATACTAGCCTGGTTCCATTCTCATGGGCACCTTTTTTCCTGCTGTCCAGGATCCAGTAAGGTCAGTTCATTCAAAATCCAGTTCATGAGTTGCCTAAACTCCATATGTTCAGATGAGAGGTGAAATATTACTTGCTTGTTTTGCTTAGACACCATGATAAATGTATCTTCCCAAGCAAATTCCCAAAGAAACTGCTTATATTGTGAGACAGAAGAGTAGATAATATAATACATTGGGTTGTATTTTGTATACATGAATATAAATGTATTCCAAAATAGTTGAGTCAATAAAAATATGCATGTAAATATCTACCTCTATCTCAATCTCTATATTTGTATATTTTCTTCCTTAATCTCTTTCTTAAGACCTACCTTAGATATATTGATGCTGGATTTCAGTTAATGCTTTAATAAATAATAAAATATTGCTATGAATGTTAATATATTACCTAGAACATTAAGTTCTTAAGAAAAGTCCTCTTATATTAAAGACTACATTAGATATAAGCAAATTATGTGTTTAATGAACTAACTAAACAGGGTAGGCCTTCCCCATAATTTGAAACACATTTGAAAATGACTTAATTAACAAATGTTTGTGTGTGCCCTCAATTTGTGTAGCTTTAACTTCAAAATACAATTTCAAAAGATGACCTAAGAATGTTTTACAAAAGTACTTGAAACCTATTCATTCTGGAAACTGGGTAGCACATTACAAATGAATTCTCCTGTTGGCACCAATAGGACCTCTGCAAGTCACTGATAAATATACACATTTAAAGTTGTATATATGTCCACTCCCTGACTCTTACCATTCCATAATATTTTTGTAGTACATGGCTTTAACTAGTGCATCCTGCTGGTCAACTGGTGTTGTATACTGACTGTAGAATATTTGTGCCTGATACACATTCTTGTAAAAATTTCAAACTTGAAATGTAGCCTTGCATAACAGACTGCATTCCATCTGCTTCTCCAAGGAAGAATGATGGGAAGATGCCAGTGTGCACTGATCCTGTCGAAGCAAGTCATTGATTTCTTTCATCACCAGCTAGTTTTGGTACTTTGATGAGATCCCATGGCAATGGGTTGTCCTTTCAGTTTCCCAAGTGATTTTGGTGGAGAGGAAAGCTGTTGCCCCCATATGGCAGGAATAATAAATTAATTAAGGTAATAAATGTCATGCCGTATGCACCTAATGTGTGAAGGACATTAATCAGGCCTTACCTCCCAGCTGGGAGTATCTTTCGTGTGCAGCCACCTGGAACACAAACAGTGCAATGTGTCAACAAAGGCCATCGACAGCACGTGATACAAGAGGGTGAGATCCATTGCATGAGGCTCTTCTCCGGAAATTCCACTTCTCTCTTAGATTCTGCTTTTACTAAATTAGCACTAATCAAATGTTTGACTCTGAATATATACCACATGATAATTATGTTTCATTCAATGGTAATTCACAAGAAAACAGAGAAAGGCAACTTCTACAATAGAAATATCTTATTTTTACTTTACTCTAAAATTAAACATAAAAATACATAAAATATTCCACCAGAGAGAATTTTTGAAAAGCTGTACATTAAAATACTATTACCAGGAAGGTGATTAAATATTTTGAGTTGTCCAGGTGATGACATTTGAAATTTAGTGTTACAAATCTTCGTCTTATTACTGCTTTAGCTGCATATGTATGTTTTTAAATTGTATTCAATTTGTAGCATTTCTTAAATTATATTTTATTCATTATTTCTAATTCACTAGTTATTTGGGTATGTTTTTCTTCTCTTTCCAAGTATTTGCAGTATTTTTTTATTTATGTGTCTTATTGATGTTCCTTACCTATACATCTGACAGAAGATTAATATACAGAACATTTAAATAACTAAAAAAATTTCAAAGAAACAGATGACATGATTTTAAAAAAAAATGGGCTACATAAAGAGCTAAATGTTCATCACCTTCAGCATTCAGGGATATGAAAATTAAGGTAACCTTGTGGTTTTTTTCTTAACCAGTAAGAAGAGGTAATATTAACAAAAGAACTGACAATAGATGTTGCCTCCCATGGGAGAAAAGAAGAGTCTTCACGTGATGTTGACAAAAACATATTTTTGCACAGACATTCTGCAAGGCAGTATGGAGAATAATCAAAAGCCTAAAACTAAAGCTACCATACGATGCAGCTTTACTAGTGCTGGTATTCACCCACAGGACTCCCCTTCCTTCTCCACAAGCACTTGTCAGCAACAGTCATTGACGCATTATTCATAATAGTAAGAAATCGGAAACAGCCTAAATGTCCTTAAACACATTCTTGGATCATGAACATGTGGAACATATAGGCAATGTAATACTATGAAACCCTAAAATTTATAAAATCATTGAATTTATAAATTTTATAAACTGATAGACATAGAAGATATCACCCTAAAATGAGGCAACCAAGACCCAATAAAGAAAGAGGACACATGTTCACTATCATGTGCATTTCATGTCTACAAGTCTTTAAACCTGGATATAAAAATGTAGAAAACCCAGAACCAGGGAAATAAAATGGGACCATGGGAAAACTTTGTGTGAAAAAATAATTAACAGAAAACCTCAGTACCTAGCAAAAGAAGACTTCTTTTGGAGCAAAGGAGGATTGCAACCCCATTGGAAGAAGTGCCAACTAACCCGAGGGCCCAGAGCTCCCAGGGAATAAACCACCAACTAAAGAGTATACATAGAGTGACCCATGGTTCCTGTTACATATGTTGCAGAGGATGGCTTTTTCTTGCATTAGTGAGAGTCCCCTTGGTCCTCTGGAGACTTGGTGTCCCAGCACAGGGGGTTTCTAGAGAGGTGACGCAGGAGTAGGTGAGTGGATTGAGGAGCACCCTTATCCCTTATAGAGGCAAATGCGAGTTGGGGTGTAATGAGGTGTTTGGGGAGGCAAACTGAGAAGGAGGATATCATTTGAAATGTAACCATATAAAATGATCAATAAAATAAAGAATGAAACCTCCCTTTGAATGGTTATTTCAAATTAACTTGGTTAATAGCCCAAGTAACTCCAAAAATAATCCAGACTATTGCTACTGTCCTTGTTCCCTCTCAGAGGTTGAAGGTAAACCCCTGTTCTTGAAGACACTGCTCAATTAGAACATAGGACTAAAATAACTGAGTTGGGTCTAACCTCAGAGCCTGTTTCCTATCCTGGCTACAAACACTCCAGGGAATTTATGCAAGCTGGATATAGAGGGATACAATGAAAGAATCCATGGTTCTGGAAACATCAAAGATTTGAGTGATGAAAGATTCTAAGAGCCAAAATAGGGGGACGTTTGCTGTGATTCACTGCCTCCTAGAAAAGTCTTTATAAATAAGATGGTAGCAATGTCAATATCAAAGACATGTAAATGTAAAACAGGGAAGATTGCACATGGATTACTCCTAATCAAAGAATGGCAGGCATCTAAAGACAGCTGAGATGGGAGAAAATCAATTATCTAATACAAAATGGTCAGCCTTGACTCCATATGTGTGGTGCCAACAAAACTACTCATCATGCTCTGTTTTTGTGTTCATAAATACACATGCATACACACACATAGATACATACAAATATATATATACATATATATGTAAATATATTGCAATCATAATCAAGAAACTAAGGTAATCGTGGAAGGAAGTGAGGGTGGAAAGGTTAGTAAAAGTTTTATAACAATATTTTTTAAATATGTGAATATATAAGTAGATAAATAGGAAATACAAAAGGGTTTACTTTTACTTACTTGATCTTTTGGTTCCAGAGAACAAGTTTTCACCATGACAACAGCCAGCAAGGATGATGAATTAGAAGCTGAGATTTCACAGGTCAAAGCATACTCATGAAGTGAAGAGACACCCTACTAGCAATGTTTGGCATTCCAAAATGTGCCACCAATAACTCACTTTCTCCAGTAAGACTATGCATCCTAGACATGTCCCAAATTCCTACAACAATTGCAGAGCATGTGCTGAAACACAAGGGCTCAGAGAAGACACAAAGTGTGATGTCTAAAGAAGACAGATAGGTTAGAAAGCAGTTGGGGAGAGGTGGCCAAAAGCCACTGTGCACAATTCTCAAAGAACTAAAAATACAACAACAATCATGTTAGGTTGGCTGTTGTTGTCATTTATTTATTATCTGTCTATCTATTTAATTTTAAGTTTATAGATGCATGCTTACTGGGAAGGGCTATCTGATTGTGATGATGAAGTCACTCAGATGGGCCCACAATAAACTCTAATCCAGGCCAGATTAGAACACTTAACTCCCCATCTAAGACTTTGGAGCTTCTTTCATCACTGTCTGTGTTTTTGGAGCATGTGCATCATTATTATGCCTTATTCCTGAGAACTGCAAAGAACAGTATTACATAAAGAGAGAAATATCAAGACAGTGAAATAGGGTTAATTGAAGAGCAAACAAAGGTGAAAGTTATTTATGATATCAAAAAGGCAAAATGGTGAACTCATAACAGCATGCATACTTAAGGGAAACTGTGGGTTTAATGACATATTTTAAATTTAGTGTATTTTTGTATGAGTCTCAGAAGTGTTTTGTTTGTTCGTATATTAAAAAGATGATCAAGAGTAATTTTGGCAAGTATTAAGCCAGGTGGTTTGGTACATTGCCTAGAAAAATTTTAAAAAAGAAAAAAAAAAGAAGCCTAAAAAACTAATCCCTAAAAATAGGCTCATTTATAATATGTAGACAACTTTTATTCATTTCACAGATTAAAATTAACTAATTAGAGCAATTTATCATCAATTCTTCTTGAAGTGAAAGGGTCTTTGTTCTGATCTTTCAAAAGATAATACAGTCTAGTCTTTATAGCTGTCTAAAATGGAGTTGAGGGTTATTTTAGTCAACACATTAGACACACTGCTTTAGTCTGCATTTCTCATCAAAGAACATGAATAGGCAGTAAATGCAATGTACGAAAATTGTCATGAAAAAATTAATAACAACAATTGTCGTTTACTTTTAAACTTACATGACCCATTTTAAATCATGCTTTAAAATAATGCCCTTACTCAGAATTATACAATACAATATATTTTAATATAATCCTTATTTAAAAGATTTTTTATTTCTTTTAATATATACTTTAATAAATTATATAAATACAGGCTGTAACAAGAACATAGAGTGAACTGATTCTGAAAGTTTTGATTTGCAAGGCATCAAAATTATATTTAAAAATATCTTTCTATGCAAATTGATGAAAATTAGTTTCTGAAAACTTCTGTAATGCATTTCTTACAAGTGTGCTTGCACTTCATGACAGCCATTAATTTGGGGGTTGATGGAAAGTCAGGTTGTTTTCTTTGCATGGATAAACTAGAATGTGTATGATTCTATAACCTATGTGAGTGTTCACCAAAATTCCTCACCACTCTGCTGCTTTATTTCCATTATAATTCTACTCATTTTAAGGTTTAGAGTCAAAGATTACTCTGGTAAAACTGTTTATCAAATAGTCGCATATGGCCACCTATGAGGAATCATCTGAAACTTTGGTGAGTACCCTGAAAACTGCTTAAAATAATTTGAGTTTGATTCCCAAGGATCTACTTACAATGTGGAAGAAAAAAAAAACAAAAAACAAAAACTTCAAATACTAAACACGTACCCCCAACCCTATTCCCTCCAATGCACAAATACAAGCTAAAATGTCATTTTGTATATCAATCTGGTCCTTCAAGGATAGATCTGTCTGTCTTGCTTAACTTAGGCAACATAAAATATTCGTGAGCCCAGTGTCATTTATAAGGACAAAACCAAGTAACTACATCTATTCCATTCATAGTCATGAATGTCCCCTCAAATGACAAGGAGTGGTACTGACCCTGCAGTTTTGTGTTGGTCATGAGCCTACATGGTGTTCTGACTCCCTAGTGATTCTGGAAAGGCTAAGTGATATGACTGGCTAGAATTGATGCTGGATGAGCCAGAAGATGGATGAGATCTTTTGTCTCTAAATATTGTTCTGAAATACAGCAACCTAGTCACCCCTATTAAGACTCATCCCACTCAGAACAGTTATATAAGCTATAAATTTTCAATGGGCACAGTAACACTCCCAGACATATTTCTTTTCTCTCCATGCCTCATTCTCTTCCTGGCATTCTGCAGACTTCTAATACAATGATTTGCCTCAAGACTTGTTTTCTAGGGAATTCTGAAAAGGACAAGGAGAAATTCAACTACCCCAGGTCTGGTATGATGTTCTCATATTATGTTTCAGTGAACTCAGACTGTGTTCAGGTTCTTAGTAGAATAAATGCTATTCTCTGAGAGCATTACCATATACCTACAAGGCTTAGAATAAACACTTGAATTTTTCAGATAAGACTTTGTTTTACCATTAGTTTTAGTCACGTCTTTCTTTAGTAATATATAAAATTGATGCTATAGATTATGGAAGATAGAATGAGAGAGAGAGAGAGAGAGAGAGAGAGAGAGAGAGAGAGAGAGAGCAAGAGCAAGACAGAGAGACACAGAGACAAAAAAAGTGTGTGTGTGTGTGTGTGTGTGTGTGTGTGTGTGTGTGAGAGAGAGAGAGAGAGAGAGAAAGAGAGAGAGAGAGAGAGAGAGTGTGTAGGAAATAAGTGAAAGACATAGATCATTGATCTAAGCACCAATAGGAAGCTTCCTCACCAGCTAAAGCAGCTTGGCCCTTGGCATTAGGCAGTCTGTATCACTATGGGTTTTATATTCTTAATGCCTTTACAAATTGGATCTGGAACTGGTCATTTGCAAGGATAAGCAAAGGGAGGTAGGATTCTGTGACCTGTATGATTGTTCATCAAAATTCTCTCATTGATGACACTATTTCCAGAGGACTCAGTGTTTGCTCTACCACTGGGATAAACCACTGCTAAATGTTCATTAAAGGTAATGAAAGCAAAGCAGAGTCATGGAAAGGAAATGAGGAATTTATCCTACAACCTGGAACAACTCCAAAAGCAAGGAGAGCCAAAACAATTCACATTACATCACTTAAGAAAAAGGTGTTAATGGAAACATTTAAGGTATTAGGATATAATATTGTACTGATACAAAAATAATTTTATATGGATACATTCACCCAAATCAACACTTTCAGTAAGGTAAGAATAATACTTTCTTTATATAAAATATAGAAACATCAAAATTTTTTATATCACTTGTGTTATTTGTCATAAAACTCAATATACAGTTAATTGCATATAATAACACATTACAATACCATCATTCTTTAAGCTCCGCAACTGATATTTTATTACATCTATGTTAAATGAATAATACTTAAAGTGATATGAAGTTTATATATTTGCATTTTACTTTTTCTTATATATTGCTCTTATTTTATTTATTTATTTATTTTTACTCTTTTAACCAAGAAAATATTAATTCTTCAGGCCCTCAGATATATAAATAGAGAGAAAATTCTACTAACTGCTAGGTATTTTTCTGTAGATTTATGCAACGAAATGGCTAGATATAGCAGTCTAACTATTTGCACAAATGATTTCATTTTGCTTCTGTCTTGATGTGTTTATTTGGAAATTTAAATGTTGATAACTTAAATTAGACAAATTTATAAGCTTTCCCGTTTAGTCTGTGATAGATTATAGATATATCTTATTATAATAGTTCTTGGCAGGGTGTAGGAATTATGACCATGACTTCAACACTCAGTAGGCAGAGACAAATGATAACTGTGAAATTCAGGCTATCCGTGGCTACATTGTATAAGCCAACAAAACCATTATCAACAATATCATTGATATAGAGTTAGACTCCCACCTCAACAGGAAACAAAATAGAGCTCTCAAATCAGGAAATCTCAGAAAAATAATTAAAGAGACATCACCATGGTTGCTCATAGAGACTGGACCACCCACTAACGAGCATCAGTGCCTGAACCTGGGCTCTACACATTTATATTTTAGATGTGCTGCTTGGTATTTCTGTGGGTCTCCTAACAATTGGAGCCGGAGCAAGGGGCATGTCTCTGACTCTGTTGCCTGTCATTGGTTCCTCTTCCTAGAACTGGTCAGGACTCAAGGGGAGAAGTTGGTCCAGCAGCAACTTGATTTCACAGGATGGGTGGTACCTAAGCGGTCCGTCCCTTCTCCTCAGAGAATGGGGGGAGAAATGTATGAGGGCAGAATTGAGATAAGAGGAAGATGGTGTCTATGATTCCGATGCAATGTAATAAACATAAATAATAGGAATTAATAAAAATAGGCAAGGTTAAACAAAAATAAATTGAAGGTATGATTTAAAGCATATTTTGAATTCTACTTACATAATTTGTGTCCTTTGCTAATTTTAAGGTATAATGTTTCGGTGTTTTCTTTGTTTGATTATCATCATCATCTTTAAAAGGTTTTATCACTGAAGGATTCAAAAATGCACCTTTAGAGAGTTACATTTGATTTTGTAATTTGCTATGTTTTCTAAGGTGTTCTAAAATATGTACAGGTAGGAAGTAATTTACCTATTTAAATGTTTAAATATTTAATACTTTTTCAGTCATACTATCAAATATTCCTAAAATTGTCACTGGTGGGTTACATATTGTTTGTGAATTTGTTATTTTTATAACAATTGTTGAAATATAACTTGTTTAATATTTATATACATGGAATAAATCAATTTTATTCACAGAACAATTTATTTCATTTAATTCTCTTTTGTTTTAATGTAGTATAGAGAATTTCAAGATTATGTCCAATATATTTCTTTTCTGAATATCAGTCCAAGAACAATGATATTTTAACTCTGCCTTGAATTTATATTATAGTTTGAAAAGTAATAATAAAAATCGCCTACCAACTATAACAATTCATAATATTTATTTTTTATTATTTCTTGAATTTTTATCAACTTGAATCCTTATGAGAAAGAACAGATTATTCTAATCTTGAGAAATATTATTTATCATTAATATTATTGTTTTCACTTACTACTGTCGATATTTTAACCACTATTTAGTATTTTAAAGATGCTAAAGGAAACTTCAAAGGAAAAAATAAACAACCACTCAAAGAATTAAACTATAAAATCATTCTTAGACTTTGTATGAAACCCCAGAATACTCTGAGTAAAGAAAAAACCTCCAGCTAAGCTTTTTTATGCCTAAAGACATCAAGTTTTCCAAATTCAAAACACACTAAAAGGTTTTAACTAGATTAAGATGATGCCAACAGAAAAGTATGCAACAGCCACTGATAGAGGAAAACAGGGTAGAACTAAGTCGACTCATTTATTGTTAGCTGAGTTTTGCCAAAAGTCTAAGAACCTACTTTTTAGTGAGTGAGAAAGAGAAAATGTGTATGTACAGATAGAAGCCAGACTCTCCTCTCTGTATAGAAGACTTCACTCAAAATAGAACGAGGCATAAATAAATGAATTGAAAATCTAAAACTGCTAGAAATAACACTGAATTTATTTCAACACGTTAGTCTTTTTTTTCCTTTTTTAAAATTAGATACTCTCTGTATTTTCGTTTAAAATGTTCCCCCCCCCCCACACACACACTTCTCTTTACGAATGTGTACTTTTTCATGTTAGTTATTCTTCTGATAAGTAATTTCTGGGCAAAGAAATATAAACAAATAGGATTTTATATAGGGTAAAAAGGTTTCTACTCAGTCCATCAGAAAAACAACAGAGGAAATAAATCATTAACAGATGAGATGAAATATTGGAAACTATTCTTTTAAAAATGGCCATCCTACCAAAAGCAATCTACAGATTCAACGCAATCCCCATCAAAATTCCAAAAGAGTTCTTCATGGAATTGGAAAGATCAATGTGCAATTTCATATGGAACAACAAAAGACCTAGAATAGCGAAATCCATCCTCAACAACAAGAAAATATTTGCAGAAATCACTATCCCTGACCTCAAGCTATATTGCATGGCAATTGTGCTGAAAACTGCATGGTACTGGTACAGAAATAGGCATGTGGATCAATGGAATAGAATAGAAGATCCAGAAATGAGCCCTCACATATATGGTCACCTGATTTTTGACAAAGGAGCCGCAAACATTCAATGGAAAAAGGACAGCCTATTCAACAAATGGTGCTGGTCCAACTGGCACTCAACATGCAAAAGAATGAAAATAGACCCTTTCTTATCTCCTTGTGCAAAGCTCAAGTGTAAGTGGATCAAAGATCTCCACATTAAACCAGATACACTGAAACTATTAGATGAGAAAGTAAGGAAAACTTTAGAACATATAGGCACAGGAGAAAATTTTCTGAACAAAACACCAATGGCTCAAGCTCTAAGGTCAAAGATTAACAAATGGGACTTAATGAGATTGCAAAGTTTCTGTAATGCTAAGGACATTGGCAAGAAAACAAAATGGCAGCCAACAGAATGGGAAAAGATTTTTACCAACTCCACATCAGATAGAGGCCTAATATCTAAGGTATACAAAGAACTCAAAAAGCTAGACACCAGAGAATCAAATAACCTTATTAAAAAATGGGGTAGAGAGCTAAACAAAACATTCTCAGTTGAAGAATATCTGAGGAAGTGCTAGACATCAGGGAAATGCAAATCAAAACAACCCTGAGATTTTACCTCACACCAGTCAGATTGGCCAAGATCCAAAACTCAGATGACAACAGATGCTGGCGAGGTTGCAGAGAAAGAGAAACCCTTCTCCACTGTTGGTGGGGTTGCAACCTAATACAACCATTCTGGAAATCAGTCTGGAGATACCTCAGAAAATTGGACATAATACTACCTGAAGACCCAGCTATTCCACTTCTGGGCATATACCCCAGAGACACAACAAAGATATATTCACCACAATGTTCATAGCAGCTCTATTTATAATAGCCAGAAGCTGGAAAGAACCCAGATTTCCTTCAGAAGATGAATGGATATAATTGTGGTACATTTACATAATGGAATACTACTCAGCCACCAGAAACAATGACTTGACCAAATTCTTAAGAAAATAGCTGCATCTAGAGAATATCCTTCTGAGTGAGATAACCTAGTCACAAAAGAACAGACATAATATGCAGTCACTGATAATTGGATGCTAACCCCAGAGGCTCGCACTGCCCCAGAAACAACTCACAGACTGTATGAAGTCTAAGAAATAAAGAAAACAAAACCAAACAAAACAAAAAAATCTCTACAGAACAAGAAAACTTTGACTATTTCCATGTTACATTTTGTTTTACATGTACTTTATGCTCATTGTAACTATTAAGTTTTCAATGCATACTATCAAACCTTTAAAAAAAATCAAGTACTGACTAAAAAATATATTCATACAGTTTTATGTAAAAAATATTTTAAAATCTGAAAAAGGTACTGACAAAAATGTATTGTATAATTTTATGCAAACAATTCTTAAAATCTGTACATTTATCTTTGTTTTGTAAAATAAAGTTGTTAAAAAATAAGGAATCAGAATAAATAAGGACTAAAAATCTAAACAGCTTAAATACCATTAATATTACTAATACTGTTGAAGGAAGCTCATGGTGCAGCTGAATTTTAGAACCTAACATTTACAAGGACCCATGTACAATCTACAAATTTACCAATATTTATTTATAAGAAAATCACAATAACCAATGTTGATCAAAATAAAATCACAAATGGTCCTGAAATAGATAAATAAGACTCAATAACACTTATTCAGATAAATACAAATACAACCACAATGGAACACACCTCAAATTAGCTACAATATTTGTAGTTAAACTCACACAGTCTAGCAAAAGAAAAAAATTTTTCAGTAGAAAAGTGGGGGGGGGGTATTTAATATGAAAAACAAAATGAGTTTTCTCAAGGAAATTAACAGAAATACCATTATATATTTACATCCCTACTAGATACTAACAACAACAACAAGAACAACAAGAACAATAACAAACCTTTATTATCCATTATGTTATGAGAACTCTACATACCTACACTTGTGTATATACTGCTCCATGCCCAAGGTAAGAATTTAACCTTTATCTCAAATGAAGGTATTTTTAATGAAGAAAAGATGAGGCTGTATGTATATAAACTACATTCATTTATAGAAAACTCAAAGAAATTTTGTCAGTGACAACAATATTAACTTCAAGATATGTTAAATGAAATAAGCCATCAACACAAGTATAAATACTGTATATTACAGTTTAGACGTGAAAACACCTGATTTTGATCTTACCTAACAAGAGACTCACAGTTCTCATAAAAGGGACAGGAAAAGAAAATTGAGAAAGAAAATGTACAAAAATAAATATCAGAAAATGAATTTCCATTTTTCTATTGCAGATGAGTTTTATGATCCCAAAGAAAAAAACAATTATTTTCAGTCTTTGTAAGAAAGGATTATTAATGTTTTCAAAATAAACAGTTGACTTGTGAAATGATAATTTATTTTGACAATCTGACCGATCTCTATATATTTCAAACTTCATGGATATTTAATTATATAAACTCCTCATGTTTTCTCTACATATACATTTTTTATTTGTCCATCTATTTCTAGATTTACGAAGGTATAAATTATTTATTAATTAAGACAATTAGTTAATATTATGTATATATGTATATATATAAAATTGCTATGCATTTTCATCTAGTTACGTGTCTTATTGTTAGTTATATTTATTGGTTAGGATGTTTAGCATTCTATTAAATATCTATTATAATCACAAATTATAATATGCACAGAGTTTATAGATATTGTAATTTATGCTTAAATAATCATTTTCAAATACATGTGATATTTTCTAAAGATGTATTTATTAGTTGTCATTGATTTAAATGACTTATGGGCCACGTGTACATACTATATGCCTAAACCCTATGAGGTGGACAAATTAGTTCGTTTTTACCCTTTATATTTTTAATTGGTTATTTTATTCATTTACATTCCATATGTTGTCCCGCTTCCCAGTTTTGTCTCTGCAAATCCCTATCCCTTCCTCCTGCCTCTATGAGGGTGCTCCCCTCCCACCTACCCACTCCTGCCTTACCACCCTAATGTCCAACTATGCTGCAGCTTCAAGCCTTCACTGGTCCAAGGGCATCTCCTCCCATTGATGCCAGATCAGGTCATCCTTTGCAACATATGCTGCTGGAGTCATGGGTCCCTCCACGTGTACTCTTTGGTTAGTGATTTATTCTCTGGGAGCTCTGGAGGATCTGGTTGGTTGATATTGTTGTTCTTCCTATGGGGTTGAAAACCCCTTCAGCTCCTTCAGTCCTTCCCCTAATTCTTCCATCATGGTCCCTGATGCTGTGAACATCTGCATCTATATTGGTCAGGCTCTGGCAGAGCCTCTCAGGGCACAGCTATACCAGGCTCCTGTCAGCAAGAAGTTGACATCAGCAATAGTGTCTAGATTAGTTTTTAATGTCTCATGAAGCATGTACTTTTAAGCTAATTGTAGTCAGGACTTTTAATTGAACAATATAATATGTTAAATTTTGTGTCAGAACCGAGTTGTGAAAATTACAGAAGTGACATACTATTATCATTTATTTTTGCATAATGTACAACAGAACATTTTGGAACAAGTACATTACTGTGATACAGTTATTCTTTTCTGTATAATAAAGTTCAACTAGAGGATCCTGAGAAAGGATAACTTGAAATTTAACACATTCCTTATGCAATATAGAAATGAAAATAAAGTGCACACTGATAATCCCTAACAAGAGTTAAGTTGTAAGAGATGTTATGATGTAAGATAATTTAATTTTTCTCTATTTTGAAAAAACATTTCTTCTTTGAGAAAACATTAACGGATATTTGCATATGTTTGCACCTACAAATGATTTAAGTGATAGTGGGCAGTCAAACAAGTAAACCCCATTACATTTAGAATTTTAGTAGTTGGAGATCTTGACATTCTTGACATTTTGACTTCTGTTTAAATGCTTTTCACCGAAGGAGACTTGGAGAATAAACATTTCAGAAACATGGCACAGCATACACTTATAAAAAACAGGAAATGTTTACATTATTATCTTCCCTTGTGTTTAATATACCTCTATATATGTCATGTTGTATTATTCAGATATAACAGCATAGACTTAAAAGCACTAATTACTGATTTGAAAAACTTATTAAAACAAAGATGTAATGTGCTCACAAGTACTTCATGAAGCATGCTAAATTTGTTGATGAATAGGGGAACTCTCTTTGGGAGGCAACAAGGAGCAGGTAACACTGGGCATTAGCTGTAGGATTTGCATTGAACTTTCAGTTAGCTTTCCCAACTGGGATTCTTCTTTAGCTAATTCTCTGACATCGGCCAAGAGTGGGATAATAGCATACAAGAAGTTCACCCTCACTTTTAACAACAGTGAATTTGATTCCCTATTGCATCTAATTTAGAATTTGTACATTTTAAACTCTATTTGTTCTGACTTGTAAGATGTTAGTGTACAATATAAAAATGTTACACTGTAATGTTCTATTTCGTTCTTATTTTCTGTTTCTGTTTGTGCGTGCACTCATGGGTGATTATGCATGATATCTACGTATGTGCAGATGTGGTTGCAGGAAAATAACTATGCCAGTTCCCATGGAACAGGAAATACAGGAAATAGTGCTATTGCTGCCATGGACATTGGAAACTGAATTCCAGTCCTCTTCAAGACTAACAAGTGTTCTTAACTAGTGAGCCGCATCTCAGGACTCCCTTATATAGAATTTTGCAAAACATTTTTATTTTTATCTCACCACAGTATTAGAATAAGTGTTAATACACCTTCATTATTAGATCCAAGAACTAATGTAAAATGTGATCTTATTAATTCTGTGTGGACCCTTCTTTGATTTAACATATGCATGTATAATAATTAGCATTGATTTATCATAATTTATCGTTAAGGACTTATGATTCAAACATTTGTCCCTGGGCCACAAAAGCTGTTTTCCAGGTTCTCTCTCCATAGATTTTTCTTGCACAACTACTGGTTGCCTCTCTGTTATTTACTTCCTATCCTTTCTCTTATGAAATGCCATTGAGTTAAAAGAAGTAGTAAAACATCATATAGGGTGTACGTGTATATGAGTGTGTATGCATGAATACTGCCCCTCCATTACCCTTACCAGACATACCTACTTTAGATCCAGTTGGATATTTCCAATATACATAACGTTCCAAAATCTTAAGTAAAGTGCCATCTTTAAATACCTTTGGTTTTTAATTACCATGTTATTGGTATATTTTTAATTTTTTTTTATTGAACCACTGTCAATTTAATTGTGCAAATTTCTGTGATGCTTGAAAAACCAATTTGTCATTAACTTTCTTTTCCAGCTTTCTGTTAGCAAAATGTGGGCATCACCATCCTGGGTAGGCTTTAGAGAACCTTCAAGACAGTGTTCAGTGGCTCAAAAGATGCAGGCTAAGATGTGGGAGGCCGAAGTTCCCTGACACATAGACATCTGGTTACAGTTGGAGTGCTGCGTAGAGGATACAGAATAGGGGGTTGATGGGCTCTGACAAGCCTGGCCCGTCAGGGTCCCACAGGCTGGGGACAACAATGAATTCCGGCCTGGAACATAGGTAAGTCTGGGTACCAAAATAGTATGGAGAACTATGTTTTGGGCTACCTGAGTGATATGCGGCATGTGGACATGTGTTCTAGGCCAGGAATCTGGCAGGAATCAGGGAGGAATCTGCCATCTCAAGTATGCAGCCAATTGTCAGGGTCTTAGACCCACTCTGTTTACCAAGTTTCCTTGCATGTTCCAGTCTCTGAGATGGTGCCCCCACCAACTGCCCACCTAGTTAGAAGTTGGATAGTTTATTGCTAAACCCCTAAGGGAAGGAGTTAAACTTTTAGAAAGATCTGTGTTAAAGAAAGACAAACATTTATTTTAAGATGAATGCATTTTAAGCAAATAAAGCAAAACAGTGTCAGTAACTTCAAAACCAGAATTATCTTCAGATCATAAATTCTGCATGAAGGTGAAAAATCAACAGCACCAACGCCTCACTTTCCTTGAGGCAGACTTTCACTACCTATTGATTTAGTTTGATTTAGTTTCCTCTTATTTTTTTTATTTCTGTGCCAGTAGTGTTTATTGATGCAATAACTGAAAATGTAAAATAACACTTTTGATAAAAATTCTTGTTTCATAACCTGTAAAAATTGAAATTTCTGATTCAATGAGTGCCAAATAAAAGACAAAAGTTGTATCAATATTAAGTAGGAAAAGAATATTTTGCATGATTTTATTTTTCTAATTATATTGGAAGATGTTCATAAAAAATAAAAAGGTACCTTCCTGTCTTTCTATAGAAAACATAAAACAATAAACAGATAAACACAGACAAAGCCACGGTATTTAAAAATACAGAATTGTGGTTACTGGAAATCTCGAATTTTGAACTGAAAGACTAAAAGGGATACAAATGTGAGTCAATGAGAAATTGATACTATTTCATCCAATAACATGTCTGATTATTTGTGAAAATAGAGAATGTGTGAATATTAACAACAAAACTGATCACAGTGAAACAGTTTATTTGTCTCAGATCCAAGAATTTTCAAAGTCCCTTGATGGAAACTTTTGAAAACAGAAAATTTGTGTGACATAGTCAAGGTTATAACTTGTGTGTTAAAGTCAATAATTAGTGCTTAGCCAGATGATATAAAACTTTATTTGAAGCAAAATGCTATATTATTTATTGACATTATACAAACTATTTTTTGAAATATTTGAGTGTAAGGTTTTACATCATTTTGTTCACAACTAGTGTTTATTGTATAAGGTAACTTCACATTTTTCAAAGGATAATTAAAAGCGTAGTTGGTCATGGCACCTTATTCCATAAACAAATCTATGCTTTCTGAAAGAAATATGAAGATAGTTTTTAAAATCTACAGATGAGGCCATTTTAAGACTTATTTGCCTGAGATAACTGAAAACAACATATATATTATATTATATATATATTCATATATGTATGTATATATATATATATATATATATATATATATATGATACAGGAAGATGAAGGAATATTTGATAAAGACACAGATTGTTAGAACTGAGCTTGTTGCTCAATGGTAGCATATTTGACAAGTATGCACAGGGTCATGATTTTAGTCCTAGTGCTACACACACACACACATGCAGACACAATTTCAAGTATATAAACTGTCATATTGTTTTGGTTAAAATGCACACATCCATAAGAAATGTTGACATTACATAATTGGAAAAGGTCCCTGGCTGGCAGGAGTTCTGTGAGAGGCAAACATGGTATCTCACACTATTTTCCAATTAGTCATGTTATTTCAAGTTATGTTCTTAAAATGAAAATGCCAACTTGAAAACTGATTTCACTATTTACTTGAAAATTGAATGTGGGTAACATTTAATCAACCAATTATTTGAGATAAAACCTGGACTTGAAAGAGTTGAAATCTAAAACCTTATCAACACCAGATGAAAGTAAAAATACATGCAAAAATAATTAGAAACCCGAGGTTGCCTGTTACTGACTGAGACCCAAAGGTAAAGGGAAACTAGAAAGAGGCATGTTAAATATTTCTTTTTTTAGAATTTTGAATTAAAAGGAATAAAAAGCTTTATGAACTAATCTCTGATTCAATCTCTTTGGCTCCTGTGTTTTTCTTTCTCTTTCATATTGTGTTATACTCTGAAAGGAACTGAGTCTCAGTGACGGGTATTGAATTAGGGTTCTCAGATGCAGGAACATGATTCTACAAAAGCGGTCCTAAAGAAATGTCAGGTTTATTAGGGAGAGCCTATTTCCAAGTAATAGAGTGAGCACCTAAATCTAGCAGTGCCAAACAGCAAATAGATGAGAAGAAAATAAAATCATAGTAGATTGAGATTTATAGGCAAATGATTTTCTAGCTGATTTGTATGGTATTGTGTTGTTCTCTAATAGTGCCGGTGTTTCTCTGGGTAATTTCAGCAATAGATTTATGTCTTTGTCTAATTCAACACATGCCTTCATGAACTCTCCACGTGATTTGGCTTCTAATGAGTAGAGGCATTCTCTTCACTTCTTTATGAAGACCTGGGTAAAAAACTGATGATCTTTCAAGGCATGCAAGGGAGTATGTTAAGAGATAAAGAGGATCTGTGATCAGAATATATTGTATAAGGAAAATTATTTTCAATGTAAAACATGCCCAACATGATCTTCTTCTCCCAAAGTATTTGAGAATTCTACAACCCTAAGAGGAAAAAAATATCTGATGTCCTTCATGGGATGGCATACCATTAATAATGCAAAGGTGGCTGTATTTTTACCTACTTCAGGATGTCCTGGATAGTTGAATTTATTGTGGACCAAGGATTTGTGTGATCTTGTAGATTTTGCCCCACCTTCAAATTATGCCACTCCGGTGGATACAATGAGGGCAGCAATGACTAACCTAAAGGACAATAAAAACCTGCATCTTATTCCCTCCTTGTCTATATCCTAAAATCCTGAGAACACTTGTTTGAGAGCCCAAGTCCTTAGGCCAGAGGCATCTGATTTTAAAAAATAAGTTATTAATACAAATACTGACTCCCAACATGTGATTCATTTTTTTTTATAAAATGTATTTTAAAAGAATTTTAAAATTAAGCAGAACACACACTTTCATCTGCTTGGCTGCAGCTGGAGGTAGGTACCACACACAGATACACCGTCACATGTGCAGGAAGGGGAACACAGGTAAAATAGGCAGTTCTAAACCAGCAACTAGGGCTATGTGTGCACCATCCAGCTACACACAAGAAGCCAAAGACAGTCAGAAGCAAGGATCACAGCAGTGACCGAAGATACTCACAGAGAAGTAATATAACTACCACAAAAGCTCAGGAAACATAAGGTAATGATAAGTACGTCCAAGTACATAAAATAACCCAGATGGAACCATCACAACCTGGTGGCTTCCTTCTTTTATGATAAAACTCTTTAAATATCTAATTGTATCTCCATTTCCAATTTTCAATTTCTGCCATATACCCTCATTTAATTTATAGCCCTGACTCAGGACCATAATTACCTTATACATAATAATGTAAATTAAGGTAACAGAACCCTCCTGTCTTTCATGCTTTTGTCCATTTGTGTTGAATACCAAAATATGCTATATGTCTCCTGTCATAAGTACCTTTTCCTTAGAATCCATTGCTAACTTCATCTGCTCTCCAAGAAGTCTAACCATTTTTCTGAAATTTTTTTCATTACACAATTTAGTTTGTCTCCCATATTATAGTGTATAACTTGCAATCAATAAAATCCGATGATTTATTTGAAATTACATGAAAACCTGCATCATATTTCAAAGACTTTTCCATGGTATCCTACTTCACTAAGCAAATATTTTGGAAAGTTTTTGATATTGGTAGGAGACTCAATCCTACTGACACTCTTTTTTATTTTAATTTTATTTTTTTAATTTGTATTGGATATTCTCTGTATTTAAATTTCAAATGTTATCCCCTTTTCCTCTACTCTCATCTCCCCCCCTCCCCCTGCCCTTGCTTCCATGAAGATGTTCCTCCTCCTAATCACTGTCTCCAACCTCAGCCCCTCAACATTACCATGCAATGGGAAAAAGAGCCCTAACTGGACCAAAGGCCTTTCCTTCCTTTGATGTCATACAATGCTATCCTCTGTTACATATGCAACTGGAGTCATGGGTCTCTCTATCTGAGCAAAATGGTTGGTGTTTAAAACCCTGGGAGCTCTGGAGGTTGATTCTTATCATGGGGTTGTAAATTATCAGCAATAGTGCTTGGGTTAGGTGGGTATAAATCGGGTGGATCCACATGTAGGGCAGTCTCTGGATGATCTTTTCTTAAATTCCTGCATTACAATTTGTCACTTGATTTTCTCCCATGACTGCTTTATTATCCCTTTTAAGGAGTGAGGCATCCACATTCTGGCCTTCTTTCTTTTTGAGCTTCATAAGTCTGAATTTTTTTCTTTTATATTCAGAGCTTTTTGGATTAATATCTGCTTATTAGTGAATGCCTACCATGTATATTCTTTTGTGTTTGTGATAATCCTCTCAAAATGATTGCTTCTAGATCAATCCATTTTCCTAGATGAATTTTTTAATACTATATAAATTGTATTGATTATGTTGCACATCTTGATAGAAACCTTCTTTGATGTATGTGCATTTTTAGAGTTTTTAATGCTTTCATTAATTTTTATTAATGTGTGTGTAGAAGGTTGTATGTGAGTGTGCCTGTGTGTGTGTGTGTGTGTGTGTGTGTGTGTGTGTGTGTTTATGTGTTCATTGTGGTATGTTTACCACATTATAGACCTTTCAAGTTAATAAGACTAATCTCAAATTTTAACCAGTTCACATTTAATTGTATTATCATTTAATTTATGATTCTTTTTACTACTTTATTTCTAAAAAATAGATACATGTACAGATATTTAAAAGCATTTGGCATAAGACTATATGAATATATTTTTGTCAGTACTTGAACATTTATTTTTTCTTTTAAAATATATGTCTCAGAATCAACTTACGTTCATCTCATAATAAAGGTATAAAAAGGTTTTCAATCTTACATTAACTTGTTATGCTTTGTCTTGCATTGATTTTTCTATCAGCAGGTCTTGGAAATAATAGCTTTAGGATGGATGGACACAATTTTGCCTGTGCTCCACCTACTCAACTGTCATAGATTTGGAGTTAGAAATTGATCTCTCACATTTCAAGCTTCAAATATTATTTGTAAGAAGAGAAAGTGAAAATATGATTTAAGAGAAAAACACTCATTTTTGTTACTTTGTTGTTTTTGTCATTTTGCCTAAGGTTCAGAAAGATTTAATACATTTATTCTGAAAGACATTTAAGATCATGGCAATTCTAAAGCCAGGACACTTAGTCCAATATAAAAATAATGTGACACATTTATTAAAATGTATTAATTATTTAATATAAAATAGACTTCAATTAGTTAACCCTCTGTATGTATCTCATGCAACTAAAACATCATAGTTTGACTGGTGCTCTACAATTCACTGTGCTTTAACAGAGAACACTAATCATGTGATCCAGCTCTAGCAAATGAGTTTTGATCATATTTCTTCCACAGAGTTTGTACATATTCATCCTCCCTTCCGAATTATCTACTCAAATATCCTACCACAGAGATGCTTCCTTGGTCATATTGATTTCTCCTCTGTTCACAATACCTAGCAAAAAAAAAAAAAAAAAAAAAGAAAGAAAGAAAAAAAAAAGAAAAAAAAAAGCAACCTAGATGTCAATCAACAAATCATAAATAGATAATGAAAATGTGATACATTTACACATTGAAAGAAGCAGTAACCCAGATTTGATACCAGGAACAGTGGAAATCCAGGGATGCAGGCCTGTTGAGACTGTGCTGCAAGTAGCCAGGGCTCAGAGAGGGCTAGGTCTGGTGTGCGGGAAGTGCCCCCCCGCCCCCTCCAATTGGTTCAGGGGAGCAGGAACTCTGCCATAGGGACTCTATTTCCACGAGGAAGGCCCTTGGATACAGACCAAATGCTCAGGCTATTTGCCACCGGGAACAGCAGAGATCCAGAGACACAGGACTGACAAGACTGCACTGCAAGTAGCCGGGCACAGAGAGGGATAGGCCTAGGGCATGGGAAGTGCGAGCCTGCAGTTAGTACAGGGAAGCAGTAACTCTGCCTTAGAGACTTGGGTCCACAGGAAGGCCCTTCTGTGCAAACCAAATGCTCAAGCCATTTGCCACATAAAACAGCAGGAATCCGGGGAGATAGGCCAAGTGCATGGACGGGACAGGGACCAATAACTGACAACAAGATCATTTATAATCAGAGACAACAAGATGGCAAGAGGAAAACAAAAGAACATACCTAATGGAAACCATGACAACCTGGCAACACCAGAACCCAGCTCTCCCATCACAGCAAACAGAAGAATGACAAACACTCTAGAAAAAGAAGACTCAGACTTGAAATCATACTTCAAGATGATGATGAAGATCTTCAAAATGAACGGGAGAAAAAGCATAAAAAAATAGAAGGTTAAAAAAGAAACACAAAAAGTAATCAAAAAAATCAAAGAACTAGAGGAAAATAGAACCAAAGAGATGAAGGAATTGAAGAAGAATTTTAAAATAGAAGTGGAAACAATAAAGAAAACACTAAAAGAGATAACTCTGGAGGTAGCAAACCTTAAAAAGAAATAAGGAGTCAGATGCAAGCACTTCCAACAGACTACAAGAGATAGAAGAGAGAATATCAGGGGCCGAAGACAACATGGAAAATATAGACAAAAAGTCAGAGAAGATACAATAGCCAAAAAGCTCCTAACACAAAAAGTCCAGGATATCCAGGACAGAATGAGAAGACCAAACCTAAGGATAATAGAAATAGAAGAGGACAAAGAATATTAACTAAGAGGCACAGTAAATGTCTTCAACAAAATCATAGAAAAAAACTTTCCTACCCTTAAGAATGAGATGACCATGAGCGTAAAAAAATTCTACAGAACTCCAAATAGGTTGGACCAGAAAAGAAATTCCTTCTGACACATAATAGTCAAAACACCAAGTGCCCAAAGCAAAGAAAGAATACTAAAAGCAGTAAAGGAAAAAGGTCATGTAATACATAAAGGCAGACCAGTCAGAATCACACCCGACTTCTCATAAGAGACTATGAAAGCTTAAAGATCATGGACAGATATTACCCAGACCCTAAAAGAACACAAGTGTTAGCTCAAGCTGCTATACCTAGAAAAATTCTCACCATACATGGAGAGACCAAAATATTGCAGGACAAAATTAAATGTATACAATATCTGACCAAAAGCCCAGCACTAAAATGAATTATAGGTGGAAAACTAAATAAAAAGAGGAAAACTACATCCTAGTCAAAAAAAAAAAAAAAAAAAAAAAAGAAAAGAAAAAAGAAAAAAAGAAAAAAAAAAAAAAGAAAATACCTAAGCAAGAAAACCAAAAGAAAAAAGACACACAGGCACAATTATACCTTTAAAAGAAAAAACATAGCAGGAAGCAGCAACTACTATTCCTTAATATCTGTTAACATAAATAGACACAATTCCGCAATAAAATGATATAGGCTATCACACTGGATACATAAAGAGAATCCAACATTTTGCTGATTACAGGAAACTCATTTCAGAGATAAAGACAAGCACTATCACAGAGTAAAAGGTTGGGAAAAAACTTCCAAACAAATGACCTCAAGAAACAAGCTGGAGTAGCCATTCTAATACCAAATAAAGTATATTTTCAGCCAAACATTATCAAAAAAAGATAAGAAAGGACACTTTTTAATTTATTACAGGGAAAATTTATCAAGAGGAACTCTCATTCCTTAACTTATATGCTCCAAATACAAGAAAACCCATATTCATTAAAAAAAAAAAAACCCTAAGAAAGCTCAAAAAATACATTGTACCCCACACAATAAAAGTGGGAGATCTCGAAACCCCACTCTCATCAATGGACAGATCCTGGAAACAGAAAATGAAAAATGACACAGCAAAACTAGCAGAGGTTATGAACCAATTGGAATTAATGACATCTACAGAACATTTTATAGTAAAACAAAAGAATACACCTTCTGCTCAGCACTTCATGGCACCTTCTCCAAAATTGATCATATAATCGGTAACAAAATAAGCCTCAATAGATATAAGAAGAATGAAATACTCCCATGCATCTTATGAGATCACCATGGTCTAAGGCTGGTCTTTCATAAAGACAAAGACAACAAAAAGCCCATATACACATTGAAACTAAACAATGCTCTATTAAAGAATAGCATGGACAAATAAAAAATAAAGAAAGAAATTAAGGATTTTCTAGCATTTATTGAAAATGAAACCACAACATATGCAAACCTATGGAATACAATGAAAGCAGCACTGAGAGGAAAACCCAGATCTCTGAGTGCTTCCAAAAAGGAACTGAAGAGAGCATACACTAGCAACTTGACAGCACAATTGAAAGCTCTATAAAAAAAGTAAGCAGATACACCCAAGAGGAGTAGACAGCAAGAAATTATCAAATTTAGGGCAGAAATAGACCAAATAGAAACAAAGGGAACCATTCAAAGAATCAACAAAAGCAAGAGCTGTTTCTTTGAAAAAACTAACAAGATCAATATATGCTTAACCAAACTAACTAGAGGGCAAAGAGAGAGTATCCAATTAACAAAATCAGAAAGAAAAGTGGAGACATAACAACTGAAACTGAGAAAATTCAGGAAATCATCAGATCCTACTACAAAAGCCTATGTTCAACAAAACTGGAAAATCTGGAGAAAATGGATGGATTCCTAGACAGATACCAGATACTGAAGTTAAACCAGGACCAGGTAAACAATCTAAATACTACAATAACACCTAAAGAAATAGAAGCAGTCATCAAAAGCCTCACAACCAAAAAAAAAAAAAAAAAAAAAAAAAAAAAAAAAAAAAAAAAAAAACAGGTCTAGATGGGTTCAGTGCAGAATTCTATCAGACATTTAATGATGACCTAAAACCAATAGTCTCCAAACTATTCCATAAAATAGAGTCAGAAGAAACACTACCTAACTAATCTTTTGAGGCAACAATAACCCTTGTTCCTAAACCACACAAAGACCCTACAAGAAAGAGAACTTCAGATCAATCTCACTTTTGAACATTGATGCAAAAATACTTAACAAAATCCTTGCAAACTGAATCCAAGTGCACATCAAAACGATCAATCACCAAGATCAAGTAGGATTCATCCATGGTTATGCAGGGATGGTTTAATATACAGAAATACATCAATGTAATCCAGCATATAACAAACTCAAAGAAAAAAAAAACACATGGTCAACTCACTAGATGATGAGAAAGCATTTGACAAAATTCAACACCTAGTCATGTTAAAATTCTTGGAAAGTACAGGAATCCAAAGCCCATACATAAACATAATAAAAGCAATACACAACAAACCAAAAGCCAACATCAAACTTAACAGTGAGAAACATGAAGCAATTCCACTAAAATCAGGGACTAAACAAGGTTGCTTTCTCTACCCCTACCTATTCAACATAGTACTGGAAGCAAAAGTGATACAAATTTTAAAGGAAGAAGTAAGAACTGTAGGAGCCAAGGGATTTGCAACCTTTTAACAAAAATGACACTATCAATCAACCAGACAACTTAGAGCTCCCATGGACTAAGCCACCATCGAAAGAGTACACATTGGATGGACCCATGGTTACAGCTGCATATGTAGCAATGGTTGGCCTTGTCAAGCATCAGTGGGAGGAGAGGCCTTTGGTCCTGTCAATGCATGATGCCCAGTGTATGGGAATTCCAGAACTTAAAGATGGGAGGGAGAGGATAGGTGGCTGGGGGAGCACCCTCACAGAAGCAGGAGGAGAGGGGAAAAAATAGTGGATTTCTGGAGGAGAAATCAAAAAAGGTTTTTTTATATTTTAAAATGTAAATATAAAAAATTGTATCCAATAAAGGAAGAATAAATAAATAAAATACTTAAAAAGAGACCAGTACTGCTTATGGTATACTTCTTTTTAAGATGTTGATAAATAAGATCACAGAGATACATAAATATTTCACTTATTAGTTTCTGATCACCCTTTAGAATTGAACAGCAAGTCACCCCTGCAAAAAGCAACACTGAATTCAGTTTCAGAGCATGGCGAGACCTGCAAATACTTTTCCATGCATTCCAGCCTTCATCGTACTAGAAAGTGTTGTGAAGGGTCTCAGAGAAGAGAATCATGCATTGACCATACCTAGATGTGAAACAGGCAGACTATAGTGAATGACTTAGAAAGTTTTGGCTACTGAAAAAAAGTGGTAAGAACATCATTGAACCTATGATTCTTTGGAACTGAAATAAAGGTCTGCTTTAGAAGATTAAACACATGGGTGGCAACATTATCAGTCTAGGAATCTACAGGTCGACAAATCCCTAGAAAAGAATCTATACTAGTAGTAATTAGTAGTCTACTAGTAGCACATAATATAATTTTTTCTTTCTTATTTAATTTGTTATTGGATATTCTTTGTATTTACATTTCAAATGTTATTGTTTCCTCACCCTCCACTTGCTTCCATGAAGGTGCTACTTCTCAAAATCATTCTTTCCAGGCATTCACCTACTCTGGGAAAATTCACCTTCACTGGACAAAATGCCTCTTGTCCTCTGAGGGGGTATTAATATCTGACTCCTGCCAGGAAGCATTTCTTGTCATCAGCAATAGTGCTTGGGTTTGGTGACTGCATATAGGGTGGATCCCCAAGTGAAGGATTCTCTGAATGATCTTTTCTTCAATTCCTGATCCTCTATTTGTCCCATTATTTCCTCCCATGAGTGTTTTATTGTCCTTTGTAAGAGGGACTAAGCCATCCACATTCTGGCCTTTTGTCTTTTTGAGCTTTATAAGGTCTGTGAATTGTTTCTTGGGTATTCAGAGCTTTTGGGGGCTAGTATCTGCTTATCAGTGAGTTAATACCATGTGTGTTATTTTGTGACTGGGTTACCTTGCTCCAAGATGATAGCTTCAAATTCCACCCATTTGCTTAGTAATTTTATTAAGTCATTGTTTTTAACAGCTGAGTAGTACTCCATTGTATAAATGTAGCGTGATTAGTACTAATTACTCATCATTGTACCTTAACATTAAGGCATCTATAAACCCTCATTAAAAAATTAGTATTGGAGGTAGATACTTATCAACACATTCACACACCAGGCCAAGGTACAGTGAATAAATGGCTTCAGACTGTTCAGGCCTTAAGGGTATAGTTAGAGGCATCCTCCCTTCCACTGGCTCAGGGTCCAATCCAGAAGAGAGAACAGGAGATGGATAAAATACAAGGAAATAGTGTCTTCAGGGCACTGGAAGCCATCTATGCATATGAACTTATAACAGTTGTAACAATATTCAAAACACTTGCTCATTTCCAAGAAAAACCAAGTTCTAGCATATGGAGAACAGTTGAGCCAGAGTCTTTTCCCTAACCAAGAAACAACTGCTACTTATTAGCTTCTGATAAGGGAACAATCAGGATCAGCTCTATTTAAGATTACAGCCTTTAATAAGTCATTTGTTTCAGTGTAAAGCCACGCATTCAAGATATTTGCATGGTATAAACTGGCTGTGATGAGACAATACAATCAAACAAGCCAGACATTGGGGTGGAAGAGGGAAAGGAGTTACATCTAGGAGATGTTAGAGTAGGTATCATGAAAATATTCAAAATTCATTATAAAAAATTCTCAACAATACAATTAAACAAACATCACTGATATTAGAATAAAAGAAAATTAGCATTTAATTTTTTTTTATTTACAGGGACTGGAGATATGACTGTTACTGACTTATTTCTCTTGCAGAGGATCAGACATCAAATTACAGAAGCCATATCAGGTGTCCCCCTGAAGGCTCTGAGGGCTTTCCCAGTCTTGCACTCTCCACTGAGAGTCTTATAGTCTCCTCTTTCACTAAGGGCTTTTACAGTCTGCACTCTTCAAGTATGCATGCTTCAACCTTAATCTGGGAAGCTCCCAGAATGTTGGAGAAGAGTCATGACCCTGGCACAGCACTTCCCAGAGTGAGTGACCTTATCTGAGAAGCTTCTGGAAAGTAGAGAAAAATTTATGACCATGGCACAACACTTCCCAGAGGGAGTTATCTTATCTATGTAGCTCTGGAATGAAGGGCATAGGCCCTTCAATGAAACTCACATTGGCAGCAGCCAATCAATTTAAAGTCAACTAAACTTACCAATGCTTGCATGCCTAATCACCATTGCTGTGGTCTACCCATTATTAAGCATATATAAAAAAAAAAGCTGTGCAAATGGATAGTGGGGCTTGCCTCTCCTCTGGTTGTAGATCACTCCAGTGCAATGGACTAGTAAACCTCTTGCTTTTGCATCAATCCCTGAACTTTCTTGTCATTCATTGGAGCCTCAAATTGATAAGACTCAATGTGGGTCTTACATTCCAACATCCCAACTGTTCAAATCTTGAGTGAATTAGATAGAAATAGAAATTTCCTTTCTGGGTTCCATAGGCACTGGTATGCATATGATAAAAGTACTGAAAAGCAGGCACATACAAACAAAACCAAATTTAAAAAATAAATCTATAAACAAATGGTACATTTTAGAATCTCATACACATGTAAAGTGTGTGTGTGTGTGTGTGTGTGTGTGTGTGTGTGTGTGTGTGTGTTTGTGTGTGTTTTTCTCAAAGAAATAATGTACAACCAAGAAATTCAGTTTCTCTTAATTCCTTCTGGAAAAAAAAATAAACAAACACAGGTTGTTAAGTAGCTATATTAATTTTTGGTGGGTTTCTATGGGAAGAAAAATGTTTAGTTGAGCTAACACTTATTATTCAGCACAATCCATCACAAAGGAAAGGAGGGCAAGATCCATGAGGCAGGCCATGGAGGAGTGCTGCTGACTGGCTTGTTCCTCATGGATTGTTCAATTTGTTCTTAATGTAGCTCCAAGGGCTACTAGTCCAGTAGTGGTCTCACTTGGAATCATCAATCCATAATTTCATGACAGGCTTGCCTATAAAGCAAGACTGGTGGGGTAATCTTTATTTTAGAGTTCTCTTATTCTACATGACTCTGCTTGATTTTTTTCAATATGTTCACAACTGTTTTACAGTTCTTAAATATGTGAAATTTAATTTAACAGAAAAAAAACTTCATAATAATGATTTTCATGCTTATAAACCTAGCTTGTCAGTTTCTTATTAGTAACATTAGCTGTAGGGAAGCTACTGAAGAAACTACTCATGGTTATGACCCACAAAATGAAAAAAAATAGAGTCCAGAAGGATAAAAAAAATAGGTTTGTAGATACCTGTGGAAGAAATTAAACAGTTTATTGAAGCTGAAAATTCAATTCCTAACGCACTAAGTTGGAAAACTAAACCATGTAAAATGTTTCAGGCCATAAAATCTAAGTTAAGGCTCAAAGAAATGAATTTTGTTTAGTGCTATGTTCCATATCCAAGAGTAAATGGGTTAATTATAACATGCTACATCATCTTTGATACCCAATCCCATAATGCAAAAGAAAGCTGTCTTTTCCATTTAGCTATTCACTTCTAGTGTGACAGGCATATTCTTTCAAGATTGTATCAAGAAAAATTTAATGTTTGTCCTTAAATATTATATGGATTTATTAGTAGCTAACATTTCCTATTCATAAACTAAAAACTAAAGTGAACATGACTTAAAAATCAATCATCAAGAATGAGTGAGGCACAGAAGGAGAGAATACTGGGAGAGAGAGCTGGATTGTAGAGAGATTTCTGGGATAATCTAGAAACTAAGGACAATAAAAACTCCCAGGAATCTCTGAGGACAACCCTAGCTATGATTTCTAGCAAAAGAAGATATGGAGCCTGAACTAGCCTTTTCCTGTAACCAGGGAAGGTGTGCAATGGACAATTGAAACACTATCCCAGATGCAAATGTTGAGAGTCACAATTTGTCCTGCCTACAAGATGCACAGAGCTAGAAGATGGAGTAGGTTTTGAGGGAAGAGCCAATTAGTGACTGGGCCACATTGAGACATATGGCATAAGAGGGAGCCCACCCTTGGTACTGATAATGACATTTATTCTGCTATATTTGCTAACAGGAATCTACCCTAAATGTTATCAGTGGCTTCAGCCTGCAACTGATGGAAACAAATGCAGGGACATATAATCAAATCAATAGGGGTTTCTCATGGGATGCTATGAAACCCTGGAAAGAAGGAATAACTCAAGGGTCCAGGCATGTCAAAACACCACAATACAACCTATGGAATTAACTAACTTGGTCCATAGAGGCTCATAGAGACTGAACGGCCAGTCAGTCAGAGAACATGAATGGGGCATACCTAGGTCCTTCGCACATATGCTATAAAAGAGTAGAAATCTTCATGATCTGGAAGCATGAAACACCTTAAAGCATTTATTTAGCTTATTGAAGTGATGGTCATTATCCAAAATACAAACACATTCTAAGCATATTCAGATACAGTGTAAGCCTACCTTTGTGAAAGAAAATCATAAAATCACAGAGTAATATTGTGGTTGAATAAAGGTGAGGAGAGTATTGAGAGGGAATTATAGATATGTCAGGCACATAATGAGAAAACTATTTTCAGTATAACTATTTGTGAAACATGAGTACTATCAATAAAGCCATGTTTATATATTGACATATCCATGAAAGAGAGTTTAAAAGTTCTATCAAAAGAAATAAATAATGCATGATTATGAACTTATTCATCAGTTTAATATTTCTTTCCTAAGGTATGCCTATCCATACCAAAATATTTTTACTGTATAGTCATATAAATTATATGCTAATTAAAATACATTTCTGGGAAACATGATAAACAATGTAAAGATAAATAGATGTTTTACAGTGTAAATGGGAAGGAGTAGACAAGGTGGTTTATGATTAAAGAAATAAGTTGCATGAGCTGAAAAAAAAATCCATAATTGCTAGATGTTATTGAAGTATCCAAATGTAAGTGAATTTCATGGCATATAAAGCCATTTTCCTGTGGGTGACAAAGTGGTTCTGCAAGAGTCCCATTTGTATAGAATCAAAATCCAGTAGCAATTGCCATCCCTAGGGAGACTTGAGTATATCTTTTTGTTTTTATAGCAGGGACATCATAAATTGCATGTACTTCATTTAAATTGAGGTGAATTCCTGCAGCCTTAGTGAAGCAATCTTAGAATGTTTGTGGATTTCTTCCAATTATATTTCTCCCTCATAGTGGGAAGACTACATAGAAAATACAGTGAAGTGTTTTAATGGGAACGATGACATTGGTGTGAAGGGTCTTTAGAAAGTTGAATTTGTTTTCTTCCATTTTTTTTAATAACACACTAAGGGCTTTCTGTCTGAATTCCCAATCTTTATAAATCATACAGCATTCCATTTTCAGTATTGCTGTTAAGGAAATTGTGTTAATAAATATCCAGAAACTGCATTTCCCTTTCTTTGCACTCAACATGATACAGTTTTTTGAAGTGATGTCCTTCAATTATTAAAACGAGATAAGTATTCTGCTACTTTTGAAAGAAATGTGAATGCTGATTGGTCATAAAATATAGCAATATAGTTGGTCCATAAAATAGCCCATGAAAGAAGAAACACGCCACTCTTAATATACACAGGTGTCTTACATTGAATTTTACTAACTGATTCAGAAGCTATGAGGACCTTAGTTCTAAAATTTTGCCTCTCAAAGCAAACATATGGATTTGCTTTGCTGTTCTTGAAGAAAGATTGGCCTTTATGAAATTACATTCTTCAGTAAATTTGAAAATAGCAGGTAGGAACTGTGAAAGTGTTAATATCACTTAGCATAGTCTAGGGATATTTGGCATAAAAAACTAAAGACACAGTTTTTCACATGCTTTCTGGTTTCTAGGTAAACCCTCTACTGAATTCCACACTTTTCCCAAAAGATCTCTTTGGCATCACTGGAAGCTTTAGAGAATAGCTTCACACTTTCAGTAATGTTGTCAACACTGACAGCTAAATAAAGATGTTAGAATGGTTCATGTATAATTTCTCTAAAACATAATAAATAAATTTTGTTTTTTCTTCCAGTGGTTGTAGAAATGTTCTTGGAACACAATCTCTGCAGCTCCACATTCAGCCCTGCATAAATTTGTTCTCATGGTCCTTTTTTCTCATAAATATTGCCACTTAAGTTGATGGCTTAGACTCTGGTAGCTCCCAGGGGTCTGATATAGTCGATACTTTATTTCTTCCTATGGGGTTGCCATCTCCTTCAGCTCCTTCAATCCTTCCCTTAACTGTTCCATAGGGTTTCTGACCTCAGTCCAATGGTTGACTGTAAGTATCTGCATCTGTCTAAGTCAGTTGCTGTTAAAGTCTCTTAAAAAACTGCCATGCCAGACTCATGTCTGCAGACTCATGCTTGCAAGCATGACATCAGTAATAGTGACAAGGTTTGATGACTGGGCTCGTCTGAGGCCACTGGCACATTTACATTTTCATCAAGTGAAAATAGTGTTTATGTCTACTTAAGTGTAATTTCAATACCAAGTATATTCTGGGGAGTGGCAATGTGTATTTGCTGTAAGTTTTCTTCTGTGTGTTTCATGAAGGGAAAAAAGCATTGCAACTACTCTGAAAGAAATAGCACAATCAGAATCTCCCTTCTTGATTCTTAGAAAGGCACACTGAGCTAAGAAAATAAGTCAAACCAGGGGAAAATGCCAGAAAAGGAAATACAATATAGCCATTAACCTCTTCTTTATCATGTACCCAGGAACATGATTAAGGTCAGTAACAGCATTTGAATGTTTAACTTGGTGAGGATTGAAAACTTACTTTATAAATGCATACATGTGCATACACTCGGTAGTGATGTTTAAAAAAGTGATCCTGTTGATGTAATTAGCTGTGTAAGCAATATAAGAGCAGGCAAACACATATAGGCAGGGATCCGTTTATTAAAATGTTGCGTGGCATGTTAAAAACAAGAAAAGCAAAATTAAAAAAGAAAGCTATTGTCGCCTTTGTTATTGCATACCTAATTATACTTCTGCATTAACAGCATCATCAGTAATTTGTTTTGATCATTAATCATTTTATCATTGTCTCAGATTTCACATACATAAATTTAATTAAAAGAATTTCACCTTTATGAATTAGCCACATCCACTGTTTTTGCTCGGGGAATCATCAGAAATCAAGTTGTGTGGATATCACCAGCTTTTCCAAGTCAGCAGTGGGATCTGTATTGAAATCTTCATATTAATCAGATTAGTATTGTTATCCTGGAAATTTTAACACATAAATTCAAACACTAAATGCCAATGGTTCAAAAAAATTATTGACCCAGCTGTCTTCTTCTACAAACAACATAACCACTAATATTTCCTTTTACTTCTCATTCTTTGTTGGTCATATATAATCAGATCATTGATGTAAGTTCTGACCTTCTGGTTCAGACCCTCTGGAGGAAGAAAGACAGATGCCAAACATATGCGGTAGTTCCCAGAAATAGAATTCAGTTTCACCTTGAATTAAGGGGAGATAAAAGGTATTAGCCACTATATGACCCAGAGATAATGATTTAATATCACCTATGCTGTGCTTTATGAAAATATACTTGGAGACACCCAAATACTTTCTCAACCTCTGAGGAAATTAGGTTGCTGAGGGGAATGTATCTCAGCCTAATGATGAAAAGCAATTTGAGGTTAATTGTCAGATCTTGAGGCAGTGGTAGCTGTTCTTTAGTCTCCAGGGAGAAAGTTGAACCTGAATGGAGAGGAGAGATTACTCCAGAAGGAAGTTATAATGGAGCAATTTGGGGAGTTTGTGATTGCAGGAGCAATGGGCTGTTAAATGATGCATAATCCTCTGGAGAGGAACTTCCTGATTCAGAACTTACTAATAAAAGCTTTATCAGGAACACACCAATATAATAGCTCTTCTCTGCATGTGTAGAACAGATGTAACAGAAACAGGTGTTTTTTAAGCTATAGAACTTTTGATAGGAATTCCCACCAAAGAACATAAGGAGATGGGCTGAAAAAATGAGAGAAGTGAAGGAAATTCCTGCAAAAGCCTGCCTGGAAGTTTAGTGAGTGTGTACATGTATGTGTGTGTCTGTGTGTATGTGTGTGTGTGTGTACATGTTCACGAGTCTGTGTTATTTACTATCTTAGGTTATAGTGATTTAAGCAGTTTTCAAGTTTAAATGATGAATATTAAATTGTTACTTAAACTATGCTACTTATAAAATACATAGGCAAATTAGGTCATTTTTGTTAGAGTTAAAATATTGAAATTTTGTCACTTGTGAGATAAAAAAAATGATCCTTAATGTGTATCTGGATGAACAGAAGTACTATCCATCAAATCATGAGGAATTTGAGAAGTGGTTTTGTAGATTTTCTTAGAAAATTTTTAATAATTAAACAAAATTATAAATGGCTGAGATACTATTTTTTGTTTTAATTTAAATATACATTAAGGGTACTTTTATATGCCATTTTTACCCATATCTAGTTTATCTATTTTATTATTTAATGTTATAAAGAAACACATATTTTAGAAGGAAAACTTGATACTTTATGACAATCTAGAATATTATTAGATAAAATAAATTATTTTAATGTGATTTTACATGAAAATGAAGTTAAATGTATTCTAGATCATATTTAAGAAAAAAAATTAATAGGTATGAATACTCAAATTGCTACATAGTAGATATTTATTTTGGCAAATAGCTATTTTGGAATAAGAATAGTATTCATTTTTCTATAGTCAATATGCATAGCATTTAATTTCCCCCTACAATGGTGACTCTATTAAGACTAATAGAAAAAAATATCTTCCAAGAAATTAGATTCAATATTAATAACTAGTGTATATTTCCAGAATTATAAAGTTGTGTTATTTTGTAACCCACATAAATAGGTGAAGAAAAATGGCAAATGTTCAATCAGGATAGAGTTGACTTGATCAAATCAAGAAGTGATCCTTGACTTTACGTAGACATGAGCTGAGGTCAAAGAGCTACTCTGACCCAGAGAAGAATACATATTAGGAAAATGAAAGAACAAAATGTAGTCAAATTAAAAATTCACATGTCACACTTGGAAAATTTAGGTTTAGGTTGAATTAAGTGGATGATAATTGCTGATGGTTCATGAAATTTAAAAAGTCAAATTTATTGATGAGTTTTTAAATAAACAATCTCTTGTGCAAAGAGATATTAAGTCTTAAAAGATGGCAATAAATAATTTTATATAAATTTAATTCCAACTATAATTACTCCTTTTAATTTTTGAGAGTATAAATATATCATTTCACTACATTATTCTACAATTACACCATTAGTATAAATATACACAAAAGGATGACATACATGTTTCAGTAAAAAATAAAATAATTAATTACATATATATATATATATATATATATATATATATATATATATATTACGTATCTACGTTGTGTATTACCATGATATCTACATTTACAAATAAGACAAAATCATTATGCTGATTTAATTTTTATGAATTTCCAGAATTTCTCTTTGTTACCCTATGTTCTCCTTTGTTGTTATTTTCTGTTTACAATTTTTTATTATAAAGAGATTGTACAACCCACAACATGCACATAAATTACTTCTGTAAAATTATACAGCAATTACAAATAAGATGGAGTATAACTATTCTCCTACATCTGTCCATGTGCTACGGAACAGGTTATAGCACCTTGTGCAAATTATGAGATTCCTGAACAGGAATGGCACAATAGAAAACAATGTTTAAGCACATACATGTTAACATAGATGGTGTGTTATCTTTATTCACTGCAATATTTTTTTTAAAATCTTGAATCTTCTTTTTCAACCCAGTGGTTATCTTCCTCCAAATCTGCCTTCTGACAGGTCCTCATCCAATTCCTCCTTCCCCCTGATTCCTACAAGATGACACAACCCACCAACCTACCCCACTCTGCCAGGCACCCCACTTCCCTTAGCCTCAAGTCTCTCAAGGGCTAAGTGCATGTTTTATCACTGAGGCCACACTAGGCATTCCTCAGTTTTATATATATATATATATATATATATATATATATATATATATATATATATATATATATATATATATATATATATGTCAGAACCTCATACCAGATAGTGTATTGCAGCTTGGTTAATGCCTCAGGGTCTGAGAGATCTTGGGAGTCCTGCTAAGTTGAGACTGCTGGTCTTCCTGTGGGGTCATCCTCCTCAGCTTCTTCCAGTCTTTCCCTAATTCAACCATAAAGGTCCCAGCTTCTGTTCATTGGTTGGGTAGAAGTGTCTATATCTGATTCAGCTGCTTGTTGATCCTTTTGGAAGGCAGCCGTGCTAGGCTCCTGTCTATAAGCACAACATAGCATCAGTAATTGTGTCAGGTCTTGAAGCCACCCACTGGACTGGATCCCAAGTTAAGTAGGACACTGGGTACTCCCTTTCTTACTCTTAGTCTCTTCTCCATTTTTGTCCCTGCAGTTCTTTTAATCAGGAACAATTTTGGATCAGGGTACTTGAATGAGGGATGTTAATGCCCTGTCTTTATACTGGAGGTGGACTCTCCAAGTCCCTTCACTGCTCTTTAAATGCAATTATTCCTAGACCGCAATTTTTATTTGTTAAAAATAGATTTTCTCATTCAAATTCTGATTACTATTTTCCCTCTCCTACTTCTTCTGCTTTGTCCCCAGTCCCCACCCATCGAATTTCACAGTGTTTCTGTTTCTTCTTAGAAAACCAAAAGGAACCTAAAGAATAATAAGAAAATAAAATAAAAATTTTAAATGCAAACAAACCAGTGTAGGCCAAAATAAGAAAGCAAGTTAAAGAAATCAAGTCAAAGCATTATAAACACATACCAAGGAGGAGACAAACATATTTGTACACTCAGAAATTCTATACAGAAAAACACAAAAAAGCGTTCATAATATGTGCATGAAGACTCCTAAGCAAACGAACAAAAACTATGACAAAAAAGGAACTTTTATGGTTTCCATTATATTAGTTTTGTGTCAGCCATCAACTGCTACATGGTGCCTACACTTACAAGTGGTGTTTTTCTCCAGTCAGACTTCATTGGAAAGAACTAAACTTTTATTTGTCAGTGGTAATAATTTGGAACTAGGTGTTAAGAATAGAGCTTGGGTTTACTGCTCACAGTATTGAGACCTCATCTGACAGAAATCTATCCAGCTCTTTGACATGCTTTAACAGTCTCCATTATTTCATTTTTGTCTGAGTACTGTATTGTTCCAGGGGCCTTGTTTTGTTGGTGACCTCATCATCTCCATCACATTTGGTGCTTACTCTGCTCCTTGATGTGAGGATTTGGTGGTGACCTCACATGTAGGACTAAGTGTTCCAAGGTCTCTGGTTCAGTCCACATTGTCCAGCATTGGATCTCTGTATGTGTTCACATCTAATGCAGAAGAGTCTTCTCTGATGCATCTTAGGCAAGGTAGCACTCTATAAGGAAATGTCACAGAGCAGTAGTGTTCGTTTTCCTCTAGGTTTCTAGACTATATTATCCTGGGTTCTCTGTCACCAAAGCAGTGTGTTTTGCATCTCACATAGAATGCCTTAAACCCAATCTGATGGTGGTTGGTTATTCCCACAAGCTCTGTGCCTCTATTGCACAAGCATATCTTACAGGCATGCCATCACTGTAGTCTGGAAGGTTCATAGCTAGCATGATATTGGTACTTTGTTTTTGGTAGTGTGCCAAGGATGTTCTGGAACATAAAATTGTAGTCAGAAGGGTGAAGGTTTGAAACAGGCACTGGCTCGTCTTCCCCTGTTTGATGAGTTGTATAGGTGTTGTTTTCAGTGTTAGGACATGATCATCAGTTTTTGTAGTCATCTTTAGCATCAGCTTGAGTTGTTTGAAGTTTTTCTCTGAGCCCTTTGGCCAACAATGCAATTAGATATAACCAATCCCAGGGTTTGATAACTAGCAATGTCTATTTGGGACTGTATCTTCCTGCTATTTGGCCAATTCATTTAGATTGCCATCATGCATGTATTTATATTAGGAAGCCTTCACTGCATTAGGTTTTCCACATGATTATGAAATATACTTGGGGTCTCTCATTATATTTCCACCCTCACCCTCAGTTTTCTACTTCTCTCCAGTGAATCCTCCTCTCAATGGACCCCTGACTTCATCCTTAAATACCTATTCAATTTCCCTTTTCTAGAGAATTTCAACCTATACCCTAGTGCCTTACTTTATACCTAACCTCTGTGGTTCTATAGTTTTATATGATTTTTCTAAACATTATTAAATATCACTGACTATGACATATATTTATAACTTTGAATAAATTATATTTTATATGTAATATTATAATTTTTTTAAATCTTGCTTAAAAATTAATAAATGAACCATATATGAATATTGTATGGGTTACCAGTGGTTATAAAAAGATCAGTCAAAAAATTATTCTTTAAGATACAAATACATTTGGAAGACATAAGACTACACAAAGTTCACGAAAGTTATAATGCATATGAATATAATGCATTTTTAATCTGATTTTGACATGTATTTTTCAACAACATCACCGTGATTGATGCTTAAAATTAAAATTAGGAGAAAATATGTGGCTATAGGCTCTAAATATAAATAAATAAAAAATAAATTAATTAATAATTAAACTGTTTAACATTTGTTCTTAGGAATTCTATTAGCATTCGTATTATTATTTCGAAAAATTGTCATCTTAAGTATTTTACTTTTAGAATAATTTAAAACAATATAAGTAAGAAACTTAATATGCTTGCTTCTAATTTCTATTTTATATAATATTTCTACCAATTATGATTGCAACTTTAAGTAACCAAATTAACAAAACACAACTATTTCCTATGAGTATGCAACTACCAGCAGGTAAGTCTAATATCACTGTTTGCTCTTTCTTTTGTGTTAATGCTCAATAAGTAAAACTCAGTCATATTATCATAATAAATTTAAGCTTTTTAAAAAGCATCAGTATAAGAGTGCTTGTTTAAATTACATACCCTAAGCTTACAAAAATGAATGCAGAAATAATATGACAAGACACAATGAACTCCATGTAATAACACATAAGCTATAAAAATAGAGAAGTGAATTTGATCTTCAAAATAAAACATCCGATATCATAAACATTGCCAATAAGTAAATCATCCTTTATTAATTTGTGTATCAGTTATGTGTGAATGGAAACTAGAAGGGTCCCATAGTCACCTACGTGTAATCATGAAGGAAAGCCATGAACTCCAAATCACTTTATTGGAAGTCACAGACACTTGTCTTTAATCCAAAGAAAAGTTGAGTTGCTATGGAAATACCTGTCAACACCATGATGAGAGCAGTGAATAATTTAAGAGGCAGTACTGAATATAAATGGACAATTAATTTTTACACATTATTTAAGATTCGTGGATTCCAAAAGACAAAAATGTTCAGCACTTCGAAATGTAGAATGCCTTCATAAATGATTTAAGTGAAGAAAATGGTGGAGACATCAGAGAGCAGGTCCTAAAGTTTGTTCTTTTGATGAAATGGGGATGACTTATTGAACAGATAGAAAAAAGAGTTAGACAGCAAGGGGCTGTGTATAGTCTAGATATTTTCTAACAAGAGGTAGAAGGCACTGCTTTATTCAAGTGGCTAAAAACCTGAATCTGAATCAAGAAAATTAAATACACAAAAATGGTAGCAAATGATCAACTTTAGGTTCACTACCAGTAGGAATAGAGGGTATGGGTGTTTTTTTCTCTGTGTGTGCATCCATATGTGAAAGATTCTTCACTATTTTAATAATTCATTTATATATTACAAAATGTACTTTAAGATGTAAAGCATGTACTGCCATTGGTCCCATTCAGTATTAAACAAATATGGTACTGATAGTGCAGTCATCTCATTAATATCAAAATATGCATGAACTTGCCTGAAATACAAATTAACTAAACCCATGCATCCTATGAGACAGTATAACATGTATATGGGCAAAAAGGATTTGGGATCTATTTGCATGCTCTTTGACCAGTTTGTGTTCTAAAAATTAATGCGGCTAATGAAAATACATTTTAGCTAATTAGCAGTTAATTAGGTAATATATTGTATATTTCAATTTTGTGTCATTAATTGAATTCCAAAGCAAAACTCTAAATATCAAACCACCAAGAGGTTCATTTACTTCTCTAATGTGAAATATATTCCCTTTAAAAAAAAAAGGCAATAGTTGCTGAGAAATGCTATGTTGAGACAAATGGAAACAGAAACAAAATTATGTTTTGAATCATGAACTGTTACTTACAGGCTTTTCCTATAAAAAATTTATAATAAAGTCTGAATCAAAAGCCTTTATTTGTCAATGGCCATTACAAGAAACTGCAAGGATCTGAATATGAAGGAGGAAAGGAGGAAGAAACTGGTGATTACAGAAGGAGACAAGAGCTCAGCTCGCATGACGAGTGTGGAGGAAGAGAACTGGACTAGATGGAGCTCTCTGGAGAAACACCTCTGTGCATTTACATCAGGACACACCAACACTGACATCTCCCTCTGCATCCGTGGCTGTCACAACCCTTTCCAGCTCATCCCCCAGGCTTGATTTTGCTGTGTTTCTACATGCCTTATTTAACAGAATTTTAATCTTTGTTTAAACCGAGTTTTCAGAATTGCAGGGGGTGGGGGATACATCATGCAGTACTCTCCAGCCTAATGGCATGAGGCTGATGTCTATCTCCTCAAGAAGAGCTATTTAATGGTTCTCTAGGAAATTCAGAATCACAGGGAAATCAGCAGCAGTGGATATAGTCAACATGGGAGCAATACAACTTTAAGTAACTACAAACAAAGTTGTTTTTTTTTTCCCACATCTCTTCCCCTTCAATTTCTAATCTGATGTTTCTCTGTGTGTTTCTCTGTCTCTCCCTAGTTACTCTCTCTCCCTCTCACTCCTGCACACACACACACACACACACACATACACACACACACACAAACACACACACACAAACACACATACATACACAGGGGAGTGAGATGGGGGGAATTTCCATCTATTCTGCCTGTGGTGCTGTAATGACTGCACTTCTATAGAACTCTAGTGAGGTGAAGGTGAAAAATGATGACTCCCAGACAAGAGGTGTCATCCAGAAGGTCAAACCCCGCAGCTTCCAGGCTTCTACACCAGATAAAAAGAATGATATCCATTCATTTCTATGTGTCAGGTGGACTCAATCCGGCTCCACTATGATTTGTCTCTAAGCAGCTTCTGCAGAAGAAACACATCTAACAGCATTTGTGACTGAGACAGGTCAAGGTTCGATGAACAAGTTGCAGTTAATATCTTCCAGGATTTCTAGGTCTTAGCATCAAAGCCCTGGATCCCAAATATCAAATCTGTTCTGTTGGAAGAACAAACAAGTAACTGTGAAATAAAAATACTGTAACTTCCTTGTCACTGAAAGTTAAAATGACATGGTATCCATTAAAATCACTATTCCTCGGACTGGGGTTGGTGCTTCCGTTGCTTCCACATACAGAGAGTAGAGATTACCATTCTATGTGCATACCTGACACACTTTCATGCCAATTTCTCCATCTATTTTGCCTTGAGATTTACAATAAAAATTCATAAGTTTGTCTCTTTGGCTTCATCCTTGTGAACGGGACAACATTTATTTTTAAATAACCTTTCACCCATGAGAAACTTAGCTTTCAGAATATGTTCCTTGTTCATGAAATAAGGGGAAAAAAATCTTAAGATATAAAGAGTTGAATATCAGACATTATTCCTTAATGTATTCTTACTAAAATGATCCCAAAGTAGCCAAAGGTAAATGAGTTATAGAAGGATATTTTAGGGACAGGGTAAGAGCTCATATATTAATACAAAGTAAATTTTACAGCACATTTAAAAATGTCTAAAATTACTGAGCTCGTTACATGAAAATTTATTGTTAAGCTTGGAGGTTATAGAACTGAATAAAATGTGCATGTTTAAAAATCTTGTGGAGATTATAAATATTTTAGAAAGACTGAATCTATACTTTCTATTTTCATCGCCAAATGTTTAATTAACATTCTCATTATGAGCCTTGAAAAGGTGAATAACAGATAAAAAAGACATTTGGAATGTAGTCCTATAGAAATAACATTTAAACTGAAGACCCAGGGAGGCAACAATAATTGCAAAGCCTGGGGAACAGCAGGCATTCTGTGGGAGTAAAGACTGGAGCGATTCCAGGAAAGACCAGGCATCCACAGAAGAGTGTACACAGCAGGGGCTTGAGCAAAGTACCAGACACATTACTCCAGTGGACGGATTTGGTCTTTAAAACTTAGGTTCCTCTGATTAATTAGAAGGCAGCTTAAGAGACAGAATACATAGTGTTGGTATTCACATGAAATGAGTGTTTTTCTGCAAGATTCTGGGACAGACACATCAGGGTTCTGTGGGAAAGGGTTACCAAGAGAATAGTGGCACTCTAGAGTCAAATAGGTACATGTGGCTCAAGTTGTCAATGTGAGGTGATAAAATGTAGGAGATGACCACACTAAGAAGATGACTAGGTTAAAAGAGGTGATGGTTTTAGGAGTGGACAAAAAAGGAGAAGCAGTGGCATTAGTGGTTATTAAGCCCATAATCTAGGGAATAAGCGATTTAAACAGTATTTAATTTATTTATGGTCAGGGTTAGAGTTGTCCTCATTGAGGAAAGATGATTGTCTTCCTATTCTGATATTATGGGGCTGACCCCATAGCCCATATGGTGAAAGACAAGGCAGCTTCCTTCTGTAATGTTGTCTCTGATCCCTGTCCAGGCCATTGAAGCTGGGGTAAGGAAAGAGAGAGGGAGAAAGGGTGGAGGGAGTGAGGGAAGAAGAGCAAGAGGAATGGGAAAGTGAGAGAAATTAAGGGACAGAAAGAGAAAGAGATAGAGAGGGGACAGATGAGGTGAGTAGTAGGGGGAATGGAGGGAAGAGAGAAAGGGATGAGGGAGAGAGGGAGGCACAGAATGAGGAAGAGAGTCAGACAGACAGACAGACAGATGGATGTTACTTTCTGGACAGTCTGTAGCACATCCTTATTAAGTTTACCTTCCCCCATTACTAGCTAACTGCCTTTACAATAAATAAATCTTGGGACTCCACTTTTCAATTGTAAACCTCTGGATATGTGTATTTATCTCTTCTACAATGAATTACAAGATGATGTTCTAAGTAAAACACTGAATTCATTAAATCCTTCCTAGAAGAGAAAGATCAGGATGTCTCCACAATCAGTCATGTTCCAATTGACTTGCAATTGTAACAGCATTAGGAGACAGAACCCTAAGTCCTGAGAAATCCACTTGCAGCCATTAGGAAGATACTCTTCAGGGAAGAGAAGTATGATCCTTTTGTATCCTTCATGCCCACTTTCAGTCAGGGGATGATGTAGCTCTTGCCTGGTGATAACATTAATTTGGAATGGCCAGCATCCAGACCTGTGAGACAATAGGTTTCTTTTCACATTGAGTGTGATAAAACAGAATTAATGACAAAAGAAGAGATTACAGATACAAACAAGGTAATGTCATCAAAAATATTTGCAAGCATAATAATAGGCTCCTGTACAGCTCAGTCTTCAATCTTCTCTAGACTTTCTGCAGTGGGAGGGGCAGCTCAAAATGACACAGCCAGAGGTCATATTACCTACAGAATCTAAGGATCCAGAATCAACATTCTTCCACAGGATGAGTTATTGGTTTATGTTTTAAGGCCAATGAATATAGGGAAACACTACAGTGATTGTGAATTCACCTTCTCTGAGATCTTCAAGGCAAATATTTGAAAACTACATAAATGTAGCAGTAGGCTATGGGGGGGGGGGCAGAACACCTAAAGGAAAACAGTCATGAGAAAGAGAATGTGAATAAGTATAAGGTAAAAATATACTGAATATTGCTGTATAACTAATGTATAATTTCAGTTGGTAAATGAATAATTCACATTGCTATCATATGTGTATTTCAAGAACAAGAATGGTCAAAATTAATGTAAAGTTTTTAACTGAAGCGTCATTTCCAATTGAAAGACAGTCATTCATACTTTAAATAACTAGGCAAATTTTGCCATCAGAACAAAAGCACTACACTTTTCAAAGCTATGTTCTAGACATGATGGTTTGAAGATTTTTACTGAAATTATCAATAACTGTACTCGTTCATTATACCTCTTTACTATTAAAAAAAAGCTTGGTATTTGATATGCAAAAGCAATAGCAATTTTTTCCCATTCTCCCACACAAAGGCATGGGTAATTAACTATGAGTTGTAAGGATGATTAGCATTTTTTTTTTTTAAAAACCTGCCTGCTTAACTGCTAAATGTACATTGCTTTCAACATAATGATTTTCAACACAATAAGATACAGATTCCTGGGAGATACTTTAAAATGGCAGTAAGTTGAAATTTAGCTGTCTTTGATTTGTTTGCACGGAGCTTCATATTTTCAGGAGTAATAATCATGCATGGTTTTTTGCCAAAAATATACATGTACAGAATATTAAACCATGTATTTTACAAGGATATCAAGTTGCCCATCTGACGTTTAACATATAACCATTTAACACTGTTAGGGTAACATTAAGGTAGACTGTTTAAAGGTATATCAATGTTTCTCCTCATGTACCTAAGATAGTCTCTGTTTGGCTTTAATAAATATCTGACAGCCAATAGCTAGAAAAGATTAGATGGCAGGACTACATGGTAGAGAGCTAGGCTCTGTGGAGAGGCATGAAGCACAGGAGGATGTGCCAGAGTGATATAGAGGAAGTCAGTCATGTCAAAGTAAGAAGAGGTTAGGGGACCACCTGGCAGACATGCACAAGAACAAATGATTAATTATGTTAGGATTAGTTGTAGTATAGCATTGCTGTAGTGCCTAAGCTTTTATGAATAATAACTCTCTGTGTCTTTACTCAAGTGCTGGAGGGTCTAAGAAAGTCCAGCAGTACAACACTTAGAATATGTGATTATATCCTAAATTTAAAAACTGTAAATAATGCTCAATTTAAATAAACAATTTTCAACTCTAAAGATATCATAGTTGCTGAGATACATATTTTCTTAAAGATTTATTTATTTCCTTTATATATATGGGTATATATATGTGTATGTATGTATGTATGTATGTATGTATGTATGTATGTACGTATGTATGTATGTACACTGTAGCTATCTTTAGTTACACCAGAGGAGGGCATCAGATCTCATTACAGATGGTTATAAGCCACCATGTGGTTGCTGGGATTAGAACTCAGGACCTCTGGAAGACTATTTATTAAAGACTCAGTGCTCTTAACCACTTAGCTATCTCAATTAATTATTTTCAATTTTATTTTAGATTTTGTATGAAAAAATAATTTACATTTTATTATACTTTTATTTCTTTACATTTTTTATGGGTGACATGGGGTTAGCTTAGGAAAATAAATGAGTCAATAAATATAAATGATAGTGTTTCTTCTAGTCTCTGTCCCACATTACCAACACATACATGTGTTAGTATATTTATACTGAAGTAACAAAGAGAGTCTAAAAATACTCATTTTAAAGAGTTTGAGAAACTAATCTATTCAAATTAGTTTTATTTTGTTTTTTTTTTTTTTGTTTTTTGTTTTTTATTTCCACTTTGGTTTCTTTAGTTTTTTTTAACTTTATTTTTAAAAAACAAAGATAAAAAAACAAATTTTAAGCATTTTTGCATAAATGTATATGAATACATTTTTGTCAGTGCTTGGCTTTTTTTTTTTTTTTTTTTTTTTTTTTTTTTTTTTTTTTAAGGTTTGATATTCTGCATTAAGGTCTTACTAGTTACAACCTAGAATTAGACAAAGTATTCTTGGTGTGTAAGTATTAAATATAATGTTTTTTTTTCTTGAACTTCACACAGTCTGTGAGTTATTTCCTGGATACGCCAAACTTTCTACGGTTAGTATCCTATTATCAGTGACTGCATAATATGTCTGTTCTTTTGTGACTGGGTTATCACGCTCAGGAAGATATTCTCTAGATGCAACCATTTTCTTAAGAAATTGGTTAAGTCATTCTTTCTGAGAGCCGAGTAGTACTACATTGTGTAAATATACCAAAATTTTTGTATCGATTCATCTACTGAAGGAAAACTGGGATCTTTCCAGCTTCTGGTTATTATAAATAGAGCTGCTATGAACATTGTGGTACATGCGTCTTTGTTGTATATTGGAGTGTCTCTGTGGTATATGCCAAGAAGTGGAATAGCTGGATCTTCAGGTAGTACTATGTCCAATTTTCTGAGGAATTGCCAGACTGATTGCCAGAGTGGTTGTATTAGTTTACAACCCCACCAACAGTGGAGAAGTGTTCCTCTTTCTCTACAGCCTTGCCAGCATTTGCTGTCATTTGAGGTTTGGATCTTGGCCAATCTGCCTGGTGTGAGGTGGAATCTCAGGGTTGTTTTGATTTGCATTTTCCTGATGGCCAATGATGTCAAGCACTTCCTTAGATGTTTCTCAGCCATTCGATATTCCTCAATTGAGAAAATTTTGTTTAGCTCTTTACCCCATTTTTTAATAGGGTTGTTTGATTCTCTGGTGTCTAGCTTTTTGATTTCCTTGTATACCTTGGATATTAGGTCTCTATTTGATGTGCAGTTGATAAAGATGTTTTCCCATTCTATTGGCTGCCATTTTCTTTTCTTGACATTGTCCATAGACTTACAGAAACTTTGCAATCTCATTAAGTCCCGTTTGTTAAACTTTGAACTTAGAGCTTGAGCCATTGGTGTTTTGTTCAGAAAAATTTCTCCTGTGCCTATGTGTTCTAAAGTGTTCCCTAATTTCTCATCTAATAGTTTCAGTGTATCTGGTTTAACGTGGAGATCTTTGATTCACATACACTGGAGCTTTGTACAAGGAGATGAGAAAGGGTCTATTTTCATTCTTCTGCATGCTGAGTGACAGTTGGACCAGCACCATTTGTTGAATAGGCTGTCCTTTTTCCATTAAATGTTTACAGCTCCTTTGTCAAAAATCAGGCGACCATATATGTGGTAGCTCATTTCTGGGTCTTCTAATCTATTCCATTGATCCACGTGCCTATTTCTGTAGGAATACCATGCAGTTTTCAGCACAATTGCCTTGTAATATAGCTTGAGGTCAGGGATAGTGATTCCCGCAGATGTTTTCTTGTTGTTGAGGATGGATTTTGCTATTCTAGGTCTTTTGTTATTGAGATGAAATTTCACATTGCTCTTTCCAACTCAATAAAGAACTGGGTTGGAATTTTGATGGGGATTGCATGGAATCTGTAGATTGTTTCTGGTAAAATGACTATTTTTAGAATGTTGATCTTTCCAATCCATGAGCATGGGAGTTCTTTCCATTTTCTGAGATCTTCCTTGATTTTCTTCTTTAGAGGTTTGAAGTTCTTGTCATACAGGTCCTTCACTTGCTTAGTTAGAGTCACACCAAGGAATTTCATAGTTTTTGTGACTATAGTGAAGGGTATCTTTTCTCTAATTTCTTTCTCCACATGTTTGTCCTTTGAATGTAGGAAGGCTACTGATTTCTTTGAATTAATTTTATTTCCAGCCACTTTGCTAATCTTGTTTATCAGCTGTAGGAGTTCTCTGGGGAATTTATGGGGTCACTTAAGTACACTATCATAACATCGGCCAAGATTGATGTTTTTACTTCTTCCTTCCTGATTGGTATACATTTGATTTCCTTTTGCTGTATAATTGCTCCAGCCAAGATTTCCAGTACTATGTTGAATAGGTAGGGGGAGAGTGGGCAGCCTTGTTGAGTCCCTGATTTTAGTGGGATTGTTTCAATTTTCTCACTGTTAAGTTTGATGTTGCCTGTTGGTTTGTTGTATATTGCTTTTATTATATTTAGGTATGGTACTTGTATTCCTGTTCTTTCCAAGACTTTTAGCATGAAGGGGTGTTGAATTTCGTCAACTGCTTTCTCAGCATCTAATGAGAAGGCCATGTATTTTTGTTCTTTGAGTTTGTTGATATGGTGGATTACATTGATGGATTTCCTTATATTAAACCATTTCTGCATCCCAAGGATGAAGCCTACTTGGTTATGGTGAACAATCGTTTTGATGTGTTCTTGGATTCAGTTTGCAAGGATTTTGTTGAGTACTTTTGCATGAATGTTCATAAGTGAGATTGGTCGGAAGTTCTCCTTCCTTGTACGGTCTTTGTGTGGTTTAGGTAAGAGGGTTATTGTAACCTCAAAAAATGAGTTAGGTAATATTCCATCTGATTCTATCTTGTGGAATACTTTGGAGAGTATTGGTATTATTTTGTCATTAAATGTCTGATAAAATTCTGCACTGAACCCATCTGGACCTAGGCTTTTTTGTTGGGAGGATTTTCATGACTGCCTCTATTTCTTTAGGTGTTATGGGATTATTTAGATGGTTTACCTGGTCCCGGTTTAACTTTCTATCTTGTATCTGCCTAGGAATTCATCCATTTCCTCCAAATTTTCCAACTTTGTGGAGTATAGGCTTTTGTTGTGGTAACTGATGATTTCTTGAATTTCCTCAGTTTCCGTCATTATTTCTCCACTTTCCTTTCTGATTTTGTTAATTTGGATACTCTCTCTTTGCCCACTAGTTAGTCTGGCTAAGGGATTATCAATCTTGTTGAAATTCTCAAAGAACCAGTTTTTGGTTTTGTTGATTCTTTCAATGGTTCTTTTTGTTTTTATTTGGCCTATTTCTGCCCTAAGTTTGATTATTTCTTGCTGTCTACTCCTCTTGGGTGTATCTGCTTTTGTTTGTCCTAGAGCTTTCAATTGTACTGTCAGGTTGCTAGTGTATGATCTCTCCAATCTCTTAATGGAAGCACTCAGAGCTATGAGTTTTCCTGTCAGTACTGCTTTCATTGAATCCCATAGGTTTGGTTATGTTGTGTTTTTGTTTTCATTGAATTCTAGAAAATACTTAATTTCTTTATTTCTTCTTTGACCCTCCTATTGTTTAATAGAGCAATGTTTAGGTTCCATGTGTATATGGGCTTTTTGTTGTCTTTGTTGTTATTAAAGATCAGCCTTAGACCATGGTGATCTGAAAGGATGCATGGGAGTATTTCAACCATCTTATATCAATTAAGGCTCATTCTGTGTCCAATTATGTGGTCAATTTTTGAGACGGTGCCATTAGGTGCTGAGAAGAAGGTGTATTTTTTTGTTTTAGGATGATATATTCTGTAGATATCTATTAATTCTAGTTGGTGCATAGTCTCTGTTAGTTTTAAAATGTCCTTGTTCAGTTTCTGATTCCATGATCTGTCCATTGGTGTGAGTGGGTTATTAAAGTCTCCCACTATTAATGTGTGGGGTGAGATGTATTTTTTGAGCTTTTGTAGGGTTTCTTTATGAATATGGGTGCTTTTGCATTTGGAGCATATATGTTAATGATTGAGAGTTCCTCCTAACAGATTTCCTCTTTAATGAATAAAAAGTGTCCTTCCTTATCTTTTTTGATAAATTTTGGTTGGAACTTTACTTTATTCGATATTAGAATAGCCACTCAAGCTTTCTTTTTGGGGCTGTTTGCTTGGAAGGTTTTTTTTTTTTCCCAACCTTTTACTCTGAGATAATGTCTGTCTTTGTCTCTGAGATGAGTTTCATGTATGCAGCAAAGTGCTGGATTTTGTTCATGTATCCAGTCTGATAGTCTATGTCTTTTTATTGGGGAGTTGAGTCCATTTATGTTAATAGATATCAAGGAATAGTGGTTTCTGTTTTCTGCTATTTTTGCTTTTGGAGGTTGAGTTGTGTCTGTGTCTTTTTCTTCCTTTGGTTTTCTTGCTTAGGAGTCTTCTTGTTTTTACTAGGATGTAATTCCCCTCATTGTATTGGGTTTTCGACCTATAATTCGTGGTAGTGCTGGGTTTGTGGTCAGATATTGTGTAAATTTAGATTTGTCTTGAAATATCTTCATCCCTCCATCTATGGTGATTGATAGTTTTTCTTGGGCTGGCACTTGTGCTCTCTTAGGGTCTGCATGATTTCTGTCCAGGCTCTTCTAGCTTTCATAGTCTCTGTTGAGAAATCGGGTGTGATTCTGATTGGTCTGCCTTTATATGTTACCTGACCTTTTTCCTTTACTGCTTTTAGTATTCCTTCTTTACTTTGGGCACTTGGTGTTTTGACTATTATGTGTTGGAAGAAACTTATTTTCTGGTCCAACCTATTTGGAATTCTGAAGGCTTCTTTTATGCTCATGGTCATCTCATTCTTAAGGGTAGGAAAGTTTTGTTCTACAATTTTGTTGAAGATATTTACTGTGCCTCTTATTTGATTTTCTTCTCCTTATATTCCTATTATCTTTAGGTTTGTTCTTCTCATTGTGTACTGGATCTCCCAGATATTTTGCGTTAGGAGCTTTTTGGTTTTTGCATCTTCTCTGACTGTTTTGCCTATGTCTTCAGCTCTGGAGATTCTCTCTTCCATCTCTTGTAGTCTGTTGGAAATGCTTGCATTTGTAACTTCTGATTTCTTTTTTAAGATTTCTTTTTCTAGGATTGTCTCTTTTAATGTTTTCTTTATTGTGTCCATTTCTGTTTCAAATTCCTTCTTCCATTCCTTCATCTCTTTGCTTCTCTTTTCTTCTTGTTCTTTGAGTGTTTTTCTTGCTTCTTTTTTAAAAGCTTCTAATTCTTTATTCTTTTCCTCCTGCTCTTGTTTAAGGATCTCTATCATTATCTTGAGGTAGGATTTCAGGTCTGCGTCTTCTCTTTCTGGAGTGGTTGGCATTCTGCTGTTTGCTGTGATGGGAGAGCTGGGTACTAGTGTTGCCAGGTTGTCTTGGTTTCCCTGGGATTTGCTCTTTGGCTTTCCTCTTGCATCTTGTTGTCAATGATATGTTCTCGGCTTTCCCTTGTACCTGGCCTGTGTCCCTAGATCTCCACTGGTCCAGGTAGCAGATGGGCCGAGCCCTGCTCTGTGCCCCAAAGCCGCAGGGTGGGAACAGAGGTTCCAATGCTGGGTTCCTGATCCCTGGATCAGGCTGGGCAGAGGCCTGCTTTCTGCATGCATTCAGCAGAGATCTCTCTGCCCCCTGGTTAGCCTGTTCCCCTTCTCACCAGGCCTTTATCTCTGGGGCTCCGCTGGTCCATCATTATTTTAGATTTTTATCATAGCTGAAGTTTCAGTTTCTTTATGCTGTACTTGTTTGTAATATTTCATTTTATTTGAAATAATCAATGGAAGATTTCAAAAGATGACAAATGTCATTGCAAAATTTAAGGTATAATTAACTCAGTAAATTTTCTTTTGAAAGAGAGGGTTCAATGACATATAAAGATGAAATGGAGTCGAGACTCTATTTTAATGTAGACAACAGAGCAAAGCAGAAATTTTGTACTCTGGTTCCAACATTGTAACTTTCCTCTGGGTGATGAACATGGGATGAGACAGAGGACTACTGGGGTTTAAAAACTCATAAAGCTCACAAGAAATATTACAGTGCTGACCATGGGTGCTACAAGAAGTTTCATCAACAATCAAAAATTCTTTCAATAAAAGATAATCTTGAAATTTCCATCTAAGTCATGTCTTAAACTTTTGTGATACAACTTTCACTTGCTGTCACCCAGGAAGATGAGAATTTATTTAACATTTATTTAAGAATTTATTTAAATTAGAATTTATTTAATGTTTATTTATCATTCTTTTTATTTAACAGCCTGAGTCACATATACCTATATTTAACTGTATAAATACGCTTATGTAAATAACAGAGCCGTTGGTACATCTGAAGCTGGACTTGGAATAATTGACTTTATTTTTCTAATTGCCTATCTATATAGAAGAAAGAAATACATTTGTCATGAAAAGTGATGTTTTCATAAATTACACTTTTTAACAACAGTTAGAAAATGCCATTTCCTGAACCTAACTGTGGATGGATCCAAGGCAATGATTCCTTTCTACCAGTGCAAATTGGTATGTAATGAATTTGGTCTGTGGGAATATGCAAAATATCAAGAACTGTTTCAAAACAAAAAAGAGAGTTATCTAGACTGAAGGACATAAAGAATGTGAAGAGTGAACATGAAGAAGACAAAGATGAAGATTTCACATGTGGTAGGGGAAGCCTGATGCTGCAAGAGAAGCCTAAATTCGAACAGATTAGAAACCAATTCTGATAGTATTTAAGGAGAGCAGAATAAGGGCATATGAAGAGTACAAAAGTACAACATGCCTCTTCATCAGGAAAGAAAAGTGCAGTGAATTTGGTGAACTATATCAGCAATTAATTATTTTACAGAAATTGAGGAAAGACCTGCAGTGTATAGACAGTGTATCCAGGTTCTTCTCTTCACTATTCAAAGTAGGCAAAATATGGTATCAGGCTATTTGCCCATCAGCAAATGCTTGAATGAACTATTTAACATATAATATACATCAATATAGATAGATAAATAGATGGATAGAAATATCATACATACATATTAAACATATATACAGGTTAGATAGAAATAAATAATAAAAATATAATAGATAGATAGATAGATAGATAGATAGATAGATAGATAGATAGATAGATAGATAGATAGATAGACGGACAGACAAACAGACAGACAGATAGACACACAGATAGATATGCATCTTGTGGCTTTATAAAGTAACTGTTCACAGCAAATGGACACGACTGGCACGATGTTATATTTAATGAAATAAGTAAAGACTACAAATGAGTCATAGCCTCTTTCATATGCCTCATCTGGAGTGAAACAGAGGCTGCATGATGTCATTTTACCACATGAAATAAGACCAACTAAGAGATGCAAATGCCCCAGGTTTTGCCTCCAATGTTGAAGTCACAAAGTTGATGGGTAGGGATTACAAGTAGCTGACAAGCAGGTTGAGGAGGTCTGAGAGCAGGAAGATGTATGAGCAGCAGCTCCAAATAGTCCAGAAGAAACAAGTTCCAGAGTTCTAAGCTCAAGTTAAGGCAATAGTCAGAAATCAATGAACTTGGTTTTTCATGAATAGCCAAAAGAGCTCAGAGTTCCTACAAATAAAGCAATGCCAACACAGACACATTAGCTATTATGTCCTGATTTACACCTGCTACATTCACAGTTTGAAATATTATTCTACTCCAAAATGACACTTTAAAACTAAGGAAAATGTTCAAAACCAGATTTTTTTCAAAATAGTGATGGGATTTATACATAACACCCATCATATATCAAATTACTGAAACATAAGCTTTTATTTTTAAAATTCAAATAATTTTTCAAAAATTAATATAATGTGATACCAATGACAATGGTTTATTCACAATGATTGTTTTCAAAATAACAATAAATGGTGATCAACTTTGTAATTTTTGCAAGTAGAGCAAGAAGGCACAATCAGAAGTTGGAATGCTGAATTTTTTCTGCTCTAGATGTGAGTAGACATGTGGATGAGGCCATTGATAGTGACTGTGAAGCAGCCTGCAGTATTTATGAACCGACTGTTTTACACTTCATTTTTGCCTAAACAATCACTTGGGGAGAAACAAGTATGGCTCAGTCATTCTATTTATGATCACCATAAAGCACAAGAGAAAATTACAATTTGATTACATATAATAATTATGAAAATGCTTGTGCATGTGGATACTGCATTGCTGAGTATTTCACAATGGTAAAACATCCAATAGAAATATGTTATGATAATTTTAATTATATTACAAGATTTATGTGTACTTAGACTGCCCCTTGGAAATACGTTTTGAGGAACACTTTTAAATAAATTTATTTCATAAATCCTATTTGGGAGGGATTTTATGGTCTCACTTAGCCATGAGGTAATCTATCACAGCAAATATGTCCTCATTTAAAATAGCGTATTATTTCATAGACATAGAAAGTGTTCCATTAGACATACTATATAATTTTCAGAAGGTAAACATGAGGTAATATCTCAGGAGCGACAATGGTGTCCAAGTTCCTTGCCATGATTCGTGCCCTCAGAATTCATTTCAATGGTAGGGCTTTCTTTATATTTGTAAAGATTAATTTCTCAGAATAAAGGCTTTAGGGCAATGTTCCTTGAACAAATCGACTTCCATTTTAAAAGTGAAAGATTCATCCCCAGGTATATTTTAGCTCAGCGTGTATGTATATTCCAATGAATAGTAGAAAGCATCAGTAACACAGAAAGGAACCCTGGGGAAAGCATTAAATGTATTCACTTTATAAATAACAATAGCAAGCAACGTGCAATTTTCCTATACTTCAGTCAAGAAGTGACTTGTACATAGCTTATTAGGAAGAAATTATTGCTTTCAGTACCAATTCATCACCAAGCTGTTTTCACAGTTTGCATTTTCTAAACACATACATCCAGTAGAGTCTCATGTGTTTGAGCCTTTGGCAGTTGATGTCGATAATAAGAAAAAACAGACTTTTAAATATTAATTATTTAACAATGCCTCTGTTATTGCAGATATTATTTTACTGATGATTAAGAAAATGATTTTCAAGAAAAAAAATTGTCTATCTTACTGTGATAATGCTAAAAACAACATCCTCCTTAAGGTTATATGTGTATATGTTTTAATAACATATACAGAGGGGCAAACGTCATAACGGGAGCAAGACTAATGGCTCAGTGAATAAAGGAACTTGCTGAGCAAGACTAAAATGCTTAAATCAGTCCTAGAGGTCACATAAAGGTGGATGAAGAGAACCAATTCCATAAGTTTGTCCTTTTAAGTCCACACATGGGTACCCTATACATGTATTACATGCACATTGTAATAATAATAAAATTTTAAATTTTATACTACATAGAAACTAGAGTAAGAAAATCTTATGTTATCTTATTGACAAAATTATATGTAAACTGTTGTATATTTTATAGAACAAGATTAAGGTAAATGCCTAGATTACTTTCTGTTACTGTGATAAAATGCTCTCAACTAAAGCAACTTCAGTGAAAAGGGGTTTGTTTCATCTTACATTTAAGTGGTACTTTGAATAGAAATGATTCTCTAATGACTCATGTGTTTGAATGCTTGGCCCATAGGGAGTGGCACTATTAGTAGGTATGATAGGATCTCATTGGAGTGGGCATGGTCATGTTGGAGAAAGTGTGTCATTGCAGATATAGACCTTGAGATGTCATATACACAAGGTTTGGCCACTGTGGCTTGTCAGTGTCTATTGCCTGTGGATCAAGGTATAGAAGGACTATCCAGAACCATATCTGCATGGATGCTGGCATGTTTTCCACTATGGCAACAACTGGCTAAACTTCTGAAACTATAAGCCAGGTACAAAGTAAATAGTTGTTTTTCATTATAAATAACTTGACAAAGATAAATTTATAGTTCATTATTATTGAGGAAGTTAAGGCAGAAACTAGAGGTAGAAACTTATAACAGAAGTCTGAGGAGACCACAGAAACATGGTTACTGGCTTGTTTCTCTGGCATGTGGGCTATCTCTCTCTAATCAGGCTCAGGCTCAAAAGGCCAAGGATGACAATACCCACAGTGGACTGGAATATCTTCCATTAATTAACACTTACGACATTGCCTCCTCACTGATCTGTTTGGGGTCAATGCAAGAGTTGTGAGTCTCTTCCCTGGTGACTGTAGGTTTTAACCGGGCATTAGGACATGTGTTGATAAGGCTAGTGTTTCTAGTGGACAGATAATTCAGTATGAGATGAGAACGTAATGAGTTCATGACATCTATATGTGGATATTTGCAGACATGGGTGGGAGCAAATGAGGGTAATTTTTACTTCAGTGACCTTCCTGATCCTAGATCCATTCTTGAAGTCTGTAAGGAGTAGCAAATGCTGCTCTGGTGAGCTTTGAACTTAAAGAATTGCACTGTAAGATGCCTCATGGCACTCAGAATTTCTCAGGTCAGTGCCCACAGGTCCTTCTCAATATAGCATATAATGAGGAAGATGATACATATATTTGCTTTCTTATTTACATAAAGAAAAAAAGTACAAACAGTAGTAAGACATTCACTGTGTGTGCTCATGTGTTTGTGGAAAATTTTGGTTAATTTTCCTTATCATGAAATGAAAAAAAACAATCAGTATAAAGTGAACTGTTTGTGTTTTGTGTTGAAGGTTTATTAAAACCTTCCAGATACTTCTGGATATTTATTTCTCTTATTCACAATAAAAACCTGCCTTCTAAAGGGGGTAGCCAATATGGAGGTTTTTGTATGTTTCCTTTGTTTTGTTTTTTACTTCACCCCTCATATACATTGACTGATGAAAAATAAAGGGCAAAAATAGATACATTTTTGAGGGCCCCAGCATTTTTTTAATCATGCTGAGTCACTAATTTGTGTCTGAGAAGGTATATTGGATAGATTGTTTTTTCCAGCTTCTGCCAACCACTCCATTTTAGATCCTGCGTCTTTGGCTATTTCTCTTCTACTTTGCCCTAACCATCTATGCACTTGCCATATTCAAATGTCCTCTTGATCTCTCTGACTCCTTTAGCATCTTCTTCTCTTCTATGCACCCATCATGTGGGGATGTTCTGTCTCTTCATGGCTATCTGAAATCTGCTGCATTCTTCATCCTTGTAATTCAAGCAACACTGGTTATATACTTAATTCCCTTCCTGTATTGAAATCCTCCCTCTGGTGGCATTAGTATCTGAGAATCATTTTTCAAAGACATTCCAACCTCCTTTCCACTCTAATTCTGAAAGATGTCTTTCTTTTTCTTGCATGCTTTCTCCATCAGCTTGTTCCTAGAGCTTGGTCTGTTTCTAACCATGGGCTGTTTCCATTTAGAATTGCACTCATTGTCCCTTCTTCTTTCTTTTTCCTCCTCAAATTGTATTCTTCCTCATAGAGAATTCACTAACATTTCACACTCTTGCTGCAAAAAGTTTGGCTTAGAACAAACTAAATAGGCCTTCTCAATTCCAAAATGGGACATGCGCAATTTTCAAATTTTCTCAAAATTGTAACACTTCTGCTAGCACACTAATGATCCCCAGACTCTCTTATCTTTAAGCTTTTCCCATTCCACTCTCAACAATCTTGTATTTCTGTGTTTTCTTATTTCTTACTCTTAAATTATTTTAAGCCTTCATTACTCTCTGCTCTGTACACTATTTCTTAAATTCATTGTTTAAGTTTTCTCTATTTTCTGCAGCCTGCTAGGCAATTCCGGGCTCCCATTATATGGAAATGCTCTGTATTTATAAGTTTACTGGTTGTGATTGAAAATTTTAAATCAGTAATAAAAAGAGTCCTAAAACTTGTAACAAAGTAGTTGATAGTTTTAAAATCTCTACAGAGGTATTATCGGTTAGGTACAGCATGCATGTAAGTTAGTTGAATTCAAATTTTTTTTTAAACGACTTTATTTTGCAAAACAAAGATAAATGTAAAGATTTTAAACATTTTTTGCCTAAAATTATACATTTTTGTCAGTACTGTTTTTTCAGACATTAAAATAAATTTTACATAAAACCATGTGAATATGTTTTTTAGTCAGTACTTGATTTTTTCAAGGGCTTGACAGTATGCATTGAAAACGTACTAGTTACAATAAGCGTAAAGTACATGCAAAACAAAACGCAACATGGGAATAGTCAAAGTCTTCTTGTTTTGTGAATATATGTATATTTTTTGTATTCTTTATTTCTTGGACTTCATACAGTCTGTGAGTTGTTTCTGGGGGAGTGCAAGCCTCTGGGGTTAGCATCCCACTATCAGTGACTGCATATTATGTCTGTTCTTTTGTGACTGGGTTATCTCACTCAGGATGATCTTCTCTAGATGCAGCCATTTTCTTAAGAATTTGGTTAAGTCATTGTTTCTGGTGGCTGAGTAGTATTCCATTGTGTATATGTACCACAATTTTTGTATCCATTCGTCTTCTGAAGGACATCTGGGTTCCTTCCAGCTTCTGGCTATTATAAATAGAGCCGCTATGAACATTGTGGTGCATATATCTTTGTTGTGTATTAAAGTGTCTCTGGGGTATATGCCCAGAAGTGGAATAGCTGGGTCTTCAGGTAGTACTATATCCAATTTTCTGAGGTATCTCCAGACAGATTTCCAGAGTGGTTGTATTAGCTTGCAACCCCACCAACAGTGGAGAAGTGTTCCTATTTCTCCAAAGCCTTGCCAGCATCTGCTGTCATCTGAGTTTTGGATCTTGGCCAATCTGACTGGTGTGAGGTAGAATCTTAGGGTTGTTTTGATTTGCATTTCCCTGATGGCTAAGGATGTCCAGCACTTCCTCAGATGTTTTTCGGCCATTCGGTGTTCCTCAACTGAAAATGATTTGTTTAGCTCTGTACCCCATTTTTTAATAGGGTTATTTGATTCTCTAGTGTCTAGCTTTTTGAGTTCCTTGTACAACTTGGATATTAGGCCTCTATCTGATGTGGTGTTGGTAAAGATCTTTTCCCATTCTGTTGGTTGCCGTTTTGTTTTCTTGACGATGTCCTTAGCCTTACAGAAACTTTGCAATCTCATTAAGTCCCATTTGTTAATCTTTGACCTTAGAGCTTGAGCCATTGGTGTTTTGTTCAGGAAATTTTCTCCTGTGCCTATGTGTTCTAAGGTTTTCCCTACTTTCTCATCTAATAGTTCCAGTGTATCTGGTTTAATGTGGAGATCTTTAATCCACTTACACTTGAGCTTTGTACAAGGAGATAAGAACGGGTCTATTTTCATTCTTTTGCATGTTGAGTGCCAGTTGGACCAGCACCATTTGTTGAATAGGCTGTCCTCATCAAATATTTTTTTTAAAAGATTACATAGTATACTATATTTGATTGTTGTTTAAGGAAAATATGACTTGGTAATGATATTTGTTTGATGATTAAAATTCGTAATTTCCTAACAGCCATTTGGGCTCTTACAAACTGACAAATATATGTCTAGCCTCTTTGTTAACTTTAGTTATCTGGCTAAATTGACTCAAACAAAAATAAGTAAACAACAACAACAACAAAACCCTTGATAATCTAAAATAAGACTCAGTAAGAACATACATTTGATTATTAACATTTATAAATTCTTAAGGTCCATTTAGGCTAAAAATAAACCTGAAATACAAATGTATAACTATCCTATTTTTCTTTGTTGCCTTAGTTAAGTTTACTTATTTGGATAAGTAAATTTGAAGTCATATCAAGTCATACAAAAAAACTGTGATAGTCTATGAAGTAACACTACACATGAATCAGGAAATTTAGGTTCCTACTCTCTCTGTATTTATGGTTTAAAGTTTTCTTTGGGGACTAAAATGCTAAAGTGTCTATATCTAACTTGGTTTAAATTGCTAAAAATAATTAAGAAATGCAAGTTAATGGCCAATCAACTTCTAAATGATCAAATTATTTAATGTGCTAAGAAATTTGCTTGTAGCCATCCATTGTAAAATTTTAATTCACTTGCAAGGTTAAGCTTCAGCCTTCTCTATATGCTGGCCATGTTAAAATTAAAGCAACTTACTAAAAACAAGTAAAGTTTGTCTTAAAACAGGTATACTCAATAGATTAAATGATTACTCTCAACGCCCCTAGTGATCTGCTGAATTAGACATTTAAGATAGTTAATAAAAATGGCTTCCCATGAGAGACAAAATATAACAGGTTCTGGTAGCAGCATCTAAGGCTCTATTCAAAGATCAGTAGCAAAGGACTGAAGCCTGCTTCAAGTGTGGTAACAACACAGACTACAAGGGAAAGTACTACTCCATTCCCCATCCACCACCAGAGCCATCATCAAATTGTGGGCACTGTTATACTGGCTGCCCAACTGTGCTTCACCAAAATAGATCAGTCCTCCAAGTTACTACTCCAGAGGAACATTCCTCAGATCATCTGGGTCTGACAGCTGAAGGCTTATATTGCCCTTTTTGGAAAAAAAAGATTGAATGCTGCTCTGGGTGAAGGTCGAACAATTAAAGCCTCTGGACCCCCAAATCATCAAGATCAACTTGGAAAGAATCAGCTTTTTAAGGTATCCAGAAATTCTCTACTGCTGTCCAGATATCAGGTAAATCTCTATTACTTAAAGTGATCCTGTGGCTACTAGGATTTTACTTCCTGCTCATACTTATCCTTCTTAGATCTGCATAACAGCATTGATGGTGCATATGAGTTTTATCAGTCTAGCTGCAACAAATCTAATGCATCCACCCCCTCCCACAAGGATACAACTGCCTCATTACTGAATTCATAATAAGAAAATATAGAAATCTCTGGCTGTACAGTAACTTTGGGCACAAAATTTATATAGGTTGATTTCCTATAATAATAAATTTTTGAGGAAAACCTTAAAAGAGAACTTTTTAAAATATCTGAGTCTCTTCAGCAAAATAAGATTTTGAGCCTGAGACCTGCCAGCATCAGTCAAAAAAGAAAAAAAAAACATAAAAATTAGGCCATGCAGATAGTACATGTAATACAGGGTACAACCTGGAATTTGTCAATGTGTTCTTGGTGGGTAAGGATTGAGCATGACTATTATTTTTTTGTTTTGTTTTCTTTTATTTTTTTCTTGGACTTCATACAGTCTGTGAGTTGTTTCTGGGGCAGTGTGAGCCTCTGGGGTTAGCATCCCACTCTCAGTGACTGCATATTATGTCTGTTCTTTTGTGACTGGGTTATCTCACTCAGGATGATATTCTCTAGATGCAGCCATTTTCTTAAGAATTTGGTTAAGTCATTGTTTCTGGTGGCTGAGTAGTATTCCATTGTGTAAATGTACCACAATTTTTGTATCCATTCATCTTCTGAAGGGCATCTGGGTTCTTTCCAGCTTCTGGCTATTATAAATAGAGCTGCTATAAATATTGTGGTGCATATATCTTTGTTGTGTAATAGATAGATAGATAGATAGATAGATAGATAGATAGATAGATAGATAGATGATAGATAGGTATGTAGGTAGATAGATAGATAGATAGATAGATAGATAGATAGATAGATAGATAGATAGATTGGATAGGTAGGTAGATAGATAGATAGACTGACAGACAGACAGACAGACAGAAAGATGATAGATCGATCGATAGATAGATAGATAGATAGATAGATAGATAGAGATATGAAAGAGAAAGAGAGAGAGAGAGACAGAAAGAGAGAGAGATTTCTTTCAGCACTCTATGTAGAGAAAAGAGTGTTTAGTTTTAATCCCAAACCAACCTGTTTTTTCTTTGACAAAGCATATTGTCTTATTAGTGATAAATGTTTTTGTTTCTATTATGCTAATAACTTCTCATATTTTCAGGAATTTTCCCCATGGCTCAAAGACCTGAATCTGCTCCATCTCTATGTAGAAGCTTGCTACCTGCTTGTACTACAATGAGGATTTTAGTACAGAGTATCATTCTAAAACCTTCTGTTCCTGGCCCATATCTTTCCCAACAAATTTACTCTCAGCTAACAGACACCATCCAGGAATCAACCCTAACCTGCACCTTGCTATTCCCAGGTGCTTCTATAGAAACAGCCCATCCTGGATTGCTGAGAAGCAATGTAATCCAAGACTAACTGTGAAACAGTTTAGCCATTCTGAGTGTTCTCAGCCTCTTCAGGCTCAGTCAGTAAATCAGATGCTTCTAATGAAACTTCCCAAGTTCTCTGCCATTGCTTGATCCCCTTCCCATCTCTCCCTTGTCCTTCATTTACGCTCCAACCTTCCTTGATTCACTATACCCTGTTTCAGCTTTTGAGCAGCATAGATTATGTCGCCCAGCTCTTTTCATCAACAAAACTCTGGAATGTTTTGTCTCAAGTCGTTTATATATCCAGACTGCTGAAAGATTTCCAGTGGTGAGACAAAAGCTAAGATTCCTTGAGAACTAGTGAATGTGTTCACTGTCCACAAAAAGAATCATCTTTCTTTTGTCTGGGAGACAAAACTTATCTCTTCATCATCATTAATGTGTGGTTGACTCCAGGTTCCCCCATACTTCCCAACTCACAAGTATTTCTTATACATATCAGGAACACCCATATTGACCTCCGGCCTTTCTCACCCTGCCTAGGATTCCCTCCTCCCAGGTTCTTATTTCTTCTCTATAAAATAGGAAAGATTGTCCAATCTTCTCCACTTCACTACTAGCACCAGCCCCTGTCATATCTCTACCATTTGCTCTCTTTTCTGTCTCACAGAGAGGCTTGACTCGGTCCAGTCTGCATTCTTTTCACTCTGATTAGGATTTCTCAGATGGATATAGGCATATTCTCTCTTATTCACAGTTATTGTCTCTATAAATAATGGAATAATCATGTTACTAGCTCCTTTACTGTGCCTCTCAATACAGTTTTACAATTTTTAACATGAAAATTTTAAGAACTTTTATCGTAAAAGGGTAGCTTCATTTTTTTCTATGTGTATTTTTTCTGATGCAAAGATTTTTGCAAGCAAATAATAAGAATCCTAAAGTTCTAAAAAAACTTGACAAAATTTGTTTGAGTATCTGGCTATGTAACAGTATATATATGAACTGGAACGTTCTGGGCTACATATAGGAAAGCTAAGCAACCTGGAGTAAATGTGTCATGAAAAACTCTAGTTTTCCAGAGATTATGGAATTTCAATTTAATTTCCATAAAATTATCAGAAAGGTAAAATATATTTTTATGAACTTGATGAAAATATGTGACAAATTATAGATTGGAAGTCTGTGCATTTCAAGTCTGGTACATGTTTAGACCCTAATTTCTTTAAAAAAAAAAAAAGGAGAAAACTAACAGGTAAATCTATAGAATCTTATATATTAACACTAAATATTATTTTCATTGTTAATTATTTCAGACAGAATATGAGCAATAGTTGATAAGTGCTTAATTTCAAAACAGTCTTGTACGCCCTTTTCCACTTATTTAGGATTAAAAGAAAATTTTGACTCCTCAAAAACATGCACTTTGAGGTCAAAGAAATAATATATGGTTCACTTTTATGTAAGTATATTTATGCATCACACTATCATGAAGAATAAAAACTTAAGAAATTTAATTATTATACCAAGCAAAGCCACTATGAAGAACAATTCAGATTTTCTTCAGGAATATACACCCAGGACCCTTTTCTACACACACACACACACACACACACACACACACACACTCTCTCTCTCTCTCTCTCTCTCTCTCTCTCTCACATACACACACACAAACACACACACACAGTTACTTAACCAGTGAAAGACTTGTGAAGAAAGGAGTTTCAACATCTCTTATCTTTCTTCTTTATAACAAGGCCATTCTTTCCTATCTTAAGAGAAAGAATAAAAGTCTACTGTATATGTCTTCACATTTATGGACAAATAGAAGGCTGACTGCTTCTCTAAACGTTAGCATGCTGTGAATTAAGTTGTCTTTTATTGATATAACAACATGTGTAACCCATGCAATGTACAAGAAAGAATCATCTTTAGTTCAAGTTTTAAGGACCAAGATCATTTATAGTCTCATTAATTTTGCTTTAGTTCAAGTCTCATTGGAGATAGTATCATGATGATGACAAGTAACATCCTTTGGCAAGATAGGAAGCCAGAAGGAGAGGTCTGATCTTAGTGGCTTGAGAAATAAACAGTGACCTATTACAGCTCTAGTAGTCCTTTTAACGACACCACACCATGGGTTAACCAGGTTATATTACCTCCATCTCTTAAACTTAACACAAAGCTGAAATGCTGGCAATCAGGTTTTGCAATATATGAATCCTTGGGAGGCACAATTAGACCATATAAAAACAAAGTTTATGTTTTAGTAGAATTTCGGGCCCATGCCTCTATATACTTATAACGTACTGTTTTCTCTCAAGCATTTAGTAAAATTAAATTTCGTAGTTAGGAAAATTATTTGTGAAGGAGGAGGTATCTTTCATTTTCACACATTAAGGCCATGTATTTCAAAATATTCTGAAGACTGAAAGAAAAAAACAGAATACAAAAGAATAACTCAGTTCATTTTAATAGAAGTAACACTCCAATTCTTTCCTGGAGTTATGTGGGTCAGCCACTATAGCTTTGGTTTCACTCTCATCATTCACTGACTAAATCCCAAAGCATCTAATGGCAGAATATTATCTTATAAATAAACATGTTGACTTACTTTAATGTTGTCTATTTAAAGTACAAGATTTTTATATTTTTCATAATTATTGGTGAAGCAAATAATTACTAAATTTTAACCAGTTTCTCAATTCTGTGCAAAATTGCATACAAAATTTGTAAAGGCAAAATGCCACAATGTAGAGAAATGGTGGAGCAGTGAGGCAGAAGTGGGTGGGTAGGTGAGTGGGGGAGCACCCTCACTGAAGCAGAGGGTAAGGGATGGGGTAGGGGTATTGTGGAGAGAAAACCAGGAGAGGGGATAACAATTTAAATGTAAAAGATAAAATTTCCAATTAAAAGATGTGAAGATTGGGGGGGGGCATTAAAAAATTCTAGGTATCTGTTGTATGAAATGTGAAACATAATAAAGAAATGCTAAAGATATTGCTGCAAATGCCTCCATTTTTTTTTAAAAGAAGATTTCTATATTCCCAAGAACTCCAAGGATTTCTGTCCCTCAAAGGCATAAAAGTTTTTTTTTTTTTTTTTTTCAGAGATTTAAAGAAAAATACAATGGAGATTTCCCTGCAGTTCTATGTCACACAAATTGCCTTTCTCTAAGCAGCTTTTGGCCAGAACTAATACATTCCTCTCCTTAGTGATAAATTCCTACTCCACTGCCTTCAGCTAACATTTGGGATGTTCTTTATAAACTAAATACAGGGCTCAGCTATCACAATCTCCAGACATTATAAAAAAATCAGCAGTGAAAATTTGATGAGAACGCACAGTGGGAAGGGTGACAGAGCTTGATCCTGCTCTGCCTGTCTAATCAACCTGGATGCTAGAATGTTCTGATGCCAAACTTATGGCTTAACTTCAACCACAGCATTATCAATCATGAATCCTCCATGTTTTGAGGAATTTTCAAGTTTTCTGCTTCTTGAATTCATGAATATTTTGTAATAATCACTTTTGTAAATGTTAATTTGGACTTTTCCATCTTAGTCTTAAAAAAGTCACAGGAGGCCTTTGAGATCAGACTTAAAGTAAAACAGAACAACCCATTTATTTCCTCCCATATGTGAAGTCAGAGCATCAATGCTCATACACTTTTATAGCTTTGATCAAAATCTTTACTTGGACAAAAATCGCTGATTTGTTCAGAATATTCTGAGAGGATAACAAGACTGTGATCCTTCTGCATTTTGTCTGCCTCTCTAAATACAGGGAAAAAAAAACAAATCTAGCTTCAGGTAAACATTCATAGTAAATCTGATATCTCCATAAGGGCCTGAAATAAAAATATTAAAATTAGGAATGGTATAATGAAGTCTACAGGAGACTCATATTCTTTAAGATGGGATCCATGGAATTCTGGTTTTATATCCTGGCATGACAGATAAGAAAGACCTAAATAGGCTTATACAGTATTTGCTTAGTTTACTTAATTTGTTTTAAATTGTTTTTATTACAAAAAGGTATATGATTTTGAGTATTGTGATTGTTTACTTGTTCCTCTGGGACAGAGGAAAGCTACAGGCTTTCCTGATTGCTGGCTGAAAGATATTCTGAGTTTCTCTTTGTGTTTTTAGGAAAGGTGATTAGACTCTGGACATCTTCGAGAGCTGTGTGGATCTGATCTGAGAGAGAAACCTGGAGGAACTAGATTCAAGAGAATAAAAGAAAAAAAGAAGCAGAATTTCATCCTATCCAATCTGTACACCCTACACAGACTGATACAATCTGTACAGATATCTCTTTTTAAAATTATTTTGAATTGTTTTAGATATCCTCTATGTTTACATTTTAAATGTTATGCCCCCCACTCCCCTCCTTCTTTGCCCTCAACTTGCTTCATGAAGGTGCTCTCTCTCCTAATCACCTTCTCCACCTCAGTGCCTTGGCTGGTTGATGATGAAGTTGCAAACCTTTCAGCTCTTTCAGTCCTTTCTCTAGCTCTTTCTTTGGGGCATTAGTGAGTGCATGCCATGAGTGCTCTTTTGTGACTGGGTTACATCACAAACATGATACAGATATCTTTATGGTACTTATATTTTGTTTTGAGATTTGTGTATTACAGAATGACCAGCTTTGGTGAGATCCATCCTTAGACATGCTGAGCTGACCTGTTTAAACTCCTGATCTCAGGGACTTTAATCTGGTTCCAGTCAGGACAGACATCAGAGACTACAACAATCCTTGGTGTGGCTTTCTTAAGACCAAACAACTCCACCATTTTCCTTACCCTCCCCTCACAAAGATATCTTAATGCCCATATACAGCTGAAAGTAGTTATGAAGAGTCATCCCTGGACTTGAGGGTCTGGAGGTTGTTATTCTAAATTGTCTTTTAGGGTATTTTCGAAATGGCCATGAATTGAACAGGGAGGAAATAGCCAGAATTGATTGTGTAGCCTCAATGTCATTTGGTAGGAATCTTTACAATAGTTACTAAGTTGAAATCATAAATTCTTACTTTGGTACAGAATTTACTTTGAAACAAATTTTAAGGTTATCATTGGTATGAATTTCTTATTGATATAAAATTGGGATTAATATTCTTACTCTCATGTAGGCATTGTGCCCATCTAATACATTCAAAACTACAAAGCTTGGACCCAGTCTTTCTATAAATGCCATTACAAACTAATCTAAGATGTTTCAGCCTTTGTGTTAAAGGCCAGATAACAAATTAATGGCTCTGAGTTTACCATTCCGGTGTTTTCAAGATACTTTAATTAAAAACAGCTGAGAGTAGTTAATGGACAACAGCCTGTGTTGCATTAAATAATAAAATTACACCATCCAGTGCTAGCATCAACTACTCTCTTGCCCCAGATGTCCCACCACTGCCATGGCTAGCCTCATGCTAGTGTGGATTCAGCCCACATCCCCAGCCATTCACACTGTTGTTAGCAGTCAAAACTTCCCATAACCTGGTAATATCAAAACTCTAGCATCCTGTAATTTATCATTTATATCAGTAAATTCTCATAGTATAAAACTTCCACACAATGAACTCAGGGCCAATTAATAGATAAGTATAAACTGTCCACCTACGTAACACAATTGTCCCATAATTATCTGTCCCTTTTAAGATATCCATAGCTATTCATGGCTATTTAAATCATGTAGAATCTGGATTGTCTTTAAAATTCTCAGCTGGCCATTTTTTTTCACTGCCCAATCACAAGTTCTTGCCTTATCTTGTGCCTGCCTTCCCTGCATATAGACAGCAACCCACAATTATAGAGGTAAATTGGACAAAAATGCAAGTATGTTTTTATCATATATGACTATATTTTATTATGCATGAATGCATTTTTTTCTTCCTGATGAAAATTAAATTTCATGATTTTCAGACTACTGTGGATGGGCAATATTTTTGTTCAAATTTCCCTGTTTTGATCATGTTATCATTTTTTCTACTTATAATAATATATCAATATATCATCCACATTTTTTCCAATTATTTTATTGGATATTCTCTGTATTTCCATTGCAGATGCTATCCCTTTCCCCCAGTTTCTTCCCTCCTCCTCCTCCCATTGCCTTCATGAATGTGTTCCCTCTCCCAGCCACCACTTGTACCTTAGCAACTTGACATTTGCTTACACTGGGAAAATGAGCCTTCATTGGACCAAAGACCTTTCCTCCCACTGATGCCAGAGAATGCTCTCCTCTGCTACATATGCAACTGGAGCCATGGGTCTCTCCATGTGTGCTAAATATTTGGTGTTTTAGTCTCTGAGAGCTGTGTTGGGTTTGTTTAGTTGACATTTTTGTTCTTCCAATGGGGCTGCAGACTCTTTCAGTTCCTTCAGTTCTTTCTCTAATTCCTTCATTGGGGACCCTATGTTCAGTCTGATGCTTAGCTGCAAACATCCTCCTCTGTATCAGTATGCCTTTGGCAGAGCCTCTGAGAAGGCATCCACATCAGGTTACTGCCAGTAACCACTAGCTGGTATCAGCAATAGTACATAAATTTGGTGGATGCATATAGGGTGTATCCCCAGGAGATGAGGCAATCTCTGGATGATCTTTTCTCCAATCTCTGCTCCTCTATTTGTCCCTTTATTTTCTCCCATGGGTGTTTGGTTCCCTTCTAAGAAGGACTGAGGCATACACATTTTCAAAAGCCTCCTTTACTTTTATCTTAGTCACACTACCTTCGTTCTGTCTGTGTAACTACAATACTCTGAAAAATGGTAGAAAGCTGTATTATTTCAGAGGTTTTTAGCAACAATCACTTATGTGAGTCCCTATTTTAAAGGCATGGCAATTAACAGGGACTAACAGAGGATTCTTGCACTGTCTACTCACCTCTTTATCAATGGGCACTGGGATGTGATGATTAGGAAAATGGCAGCCAAGCCATTCTCCAAGTAGGAAAGGCCTTATCAGAAACAAAATTCTGACTGTTTTACTACCTCTATCTGATCCCCATAAATGAAACCAGAGAGAATTCTATCAGTAAGTATAGAATAATATATTGTTTTAACAAGGACAATCTTCAGAAAGAGTAGTGTGCAATTCATGATAAAATGGGATAGAAGAAATAAACAGGATCACACTTTCCTTGTTATGATCATCATGGTTTATTTTAACATGAAATTTGGGTGAAGGTTGATCTAGCAGTAAGACTTAAATACCCAGAAGCTTGAGGAGAAATCTCAGTCTGGATTTCAAGGGCCTGTGTTCAATTCTAAGCATTCACAAAAGTAAGATGTCAAGAATCCATCACTAGAAGAGTGAAAACGGGGACTTCTGGGATCTGATGGTCTCCCTCTTAGATATATACATGGGCTAAAGGTTATGGAAAACATAGTGGCTATAGAAAAAAAAAAAACTATGGTTGATGTATGAAGGAAAAAGCAGTGATGATCTCTCATTTCCACATTTGCACACGCACACACACACACACACACACACACACACACACACACACACACATATCAAGGTCAACCTCTCTATTCACTTCTCTCTATTCACTTCTCTTCTCTGGAGTATCTTTTTCCATAAACTTCTTCATCACAGGAGAAAAGCAAAGAATAGTTCTATCAAGTTTTAAAGCCAGTTACCACTAGGAAATTACCAGAATGCCAATACCCTGAAAGCTACAGTATTGACTACTATAGCTTAGGGGTAAACTGGGGAGCAGAGGAAGCCCTGAGTGAGTGAAGTCCTGAATGACTGTGTTCTGTTGGCCTCAGTACATCCATGTAAGAACTCCAATGACTCTGGCCCATAGTGGTGAGGAAGAGTGTTAGTAACAAATATTTCTCCAGGTAAGACTCATATCAATAGCTAAACCTACCTCCAGGGACCGAGTGTGAATAATTGGCCAGTATCTACTAAATTTAAGAATGTAGCTTACTCATCCCAGATGTTTGCATCCTGATCCATTACAAAGACATTTCCCCACCAATACTAACTGACCACTCCCCTTTTCCTGTATCTAACAAACCCCATAGGTTACTGGGTTATGGCAGTAGTAGTTGCCGTCCAATCAAAGATCACATACGTCACTTAATGCCAGATTTTATGTAGCCATGTGTATGTGTCAGTTCTCACTCACTGCTCCAAGTCAGGTTTCCAGGACTCAGTACTTAAGGTTACCATTGTAAACAACAGCCATGCTAGTGGACTTACTTATCAGTGGACAAAAGAGAACTCATACCTGGAAGAGGGAAACTCACCAATGGCTGGTTAGGCCATATATCATCGTGGAGAACCTCATATGTCACTTTGGGAAACTAGTATACTTTCTAATGGTATCCTAAATGTCTGTCTTTATTTCCATGGATACGCGCAGCCCTCCTGCTTCATCAAAGAAGTTTCTTTTCTCAAGTTTATTTTTATAATGGCACCATTATAGCCTGGAAGCCAAAAGTGCATTTCAAACTTTAATTCACATCAATAAACCCAGTATTTCCTTCAGAAACAAATGACTTAGAGAAGTTGAAAGCAAAACAGAAGGACATTTTTAATACATTGTGCTTTCTGTGCCATAGCTTTTGATAGAGGAGTGTCCATGGATTTTCATCATAAGATTTTTTTTTCATTTTCAGGTAAGAACATATTTTAAAAGGCCAGATGAATATCTGCTATGTCTAGAAAAAGAATCATAGTGTATCTTGGTCCAATGATGCCATAGATCAGAAAATTGTCTTGCTGTCAGCTAATGAAAACAACTATAAATTAAAGAAATGTAATAGTCACCTCCATTTAAAAATACCCTCGGGTTATTCCATTTTCTAACTCTGGAGAAGCCTTTAAAATACAAACTTAAAACTCCTCACTGAAATCTGTTTTTATAAATTCTTCTACTTGAAAGCTCCATCTATATATTATTACACACATAATTTTATTTCAAAGAATTTGAAACAATATTGTCTGTTGAAGAAAATCATCATAAGTAAGAGCTTTGGTTCTGTGGGCCTTTAAAGGTGAAGACAACTTAAAATCCAGATTTGGAGAGCAGATTAATTTAGATTTTTTTTAAACCCTAACTTGTGTACCCCATGCTTATGTTCTTATGCTTCCTACATAAAGTCTTAAACTCTTTTGACTTTTATGTCTTAATAAGCAAGAGAAATTAGCAACATATTATGATTATAATGTTAAGATCAGTTATAATTAATCATAATGAATTCAGAGTTGATAAGAGAGAAACTTGCCTTAATCACCCGAGAGTCTCAATGAGGAGTTGTTTAGGTCATGTTAGTCTGTTCATGGCTGGGAGAGCTTTACTTGGTTAATTGATATGGATAGACTCACTCCACTGTGAGTGGTGCCATTTCCTGGGCTTGGGCTTCTAGACAATATATATGTGAGGAAAAAGCTAAGGTAAAGAAGGTATGTACATGTTAATTTCTCTCTATTATCAACTGTCAAACTTTTGTGCTCAACTTCATGCCCCTGCCTTGTGATTTCCCTGTGAGGATGCCTATAACCTGAAATTGGTATTTAGCACAAACTCCCTCTTATGTGTCCTTTTGACAGACATTTTGTCATAATAATATAAATGAAAAAAAAAAAAAAGACTTCCAAATCAAAAAAGTGAAGTTGTCTTAAACAATACAGATTTATCTTTTTTTATGTTTAGAAGAATAGTTGTAGATTTCAACCGTAAACCGTGGATCTTGGTGGCAAGTAGGAAAATGGAAAGGAGAAGCATAAAGACCAGGACAAAATACAGCCCAGATATCTGCAGCCCCATAAATTCAATCAAAAGAAGTTCTGTACAGCCTCAAGATCCTGTCTCTTTTCAAAATGTTTGCCACTTTTTCTCTTTTTAATTTTTATTGGATATTCTCTGTATTTACATTTCAAATGCTATCCCCTTCCCTCTGCCACTCTCTTCTCCTCTCCCCTTGCTTCCATGAAGGTGCTTCCTCTTCCAACCACGCTCTCCCAGATCAGCACTTTGGTGTTCCCCTTCACTGGGAAATTGAACTTTTGCTGGACCAAACACCTCTCCCTTCATTGATGCCAGACCATGCTACAACCCCATGGGAAGAACAACATTATCAACCAACCAAACCCTCCAGATCTTGTAGGGAGTAAATTACCAACCAGTGTGCACACATGGAGAGACCCAAGGCTCCAGTTGCATATGTAGCAGAGAATACAATTGCCATTTTTCTACATGTGCCTTGAGAAAGAAAACACATTCAGTTTCCTTTTTCGTAAACAACATTTGATTCAAGAAGGACAAGGCAAAATGTTGCTATGTGTCTAAGGCACTCTAACTCAGACCATATCTTCCACTGTACATAGCAGACATAAAAACCCCCGAATTATTAAAATAAAATAAAAATTATTTAAGCAAAATATTAATGCTACATCCATATAATTTTACAAGGAAAACAACTTAAGGGTCTGTACCTAATGTAATAGAGATTATCAAAGGGCCTTAGTGGGGTTTTTCTGAAGGCCTAAAAGACTAATTCTTAAATAGATTTTGTATTTTTTCCATTCAATAATTATTTATTAAATAATTGTGTAAGCCAGGGCTGGTTGTAGGTCCTGAAAATAGATAATAATGAAAAGAGCAGAAATCACTCCCTACTCTTATAGAACTCAGCTTCTGATCAATAATTCTCTAACCATTTAATGAATTATAAATTATTCTTGAAATGGTAAGAGAGTCAACAGGAGAAAAATAGAAGCAAATATCACTTTTCCTCATGATAATGTAAAATCTAATATTGACATATAAATGGAGTTGGCTTTGTTTCTGAGTACTGTCCCATCAAATGGATTGCAGACATATCTTACCATCTAACTAGTGAAAGGTGATCATGTCATGCTTTTTCTGTTTTAAGAAAGCATTAAAATTGAGGTGGTTCAAAGTAAAGGAGATATATTTTCTCACATATTTAAAAGATCACAGTCTCAAATAAGTATTAATGGGCAGAAAGCAGGTTGAAATCAGGCATGACCTCTCTCCTAAAACTCTCAGGAGTACACCTTGCTCTTTCTTTTAGTATCTGTCAATCACCAGCACCATTTCCTTGTGAGTTCATTATTCTAACCACATTCTCTAAGGAGATTTCGTTTTCTTTAGTACCTAGTAAAATCTCTTTTTATCTCTCTCTCTCTCTCTCTCTCTCTCTCTCTCTCAAATAAACATGTTACATTTGGATATCTGGATAATAAAAGATGGCTGTCACTTTAAATACCTTTAATTATATACATGCTGTTCTTAGGAACCAAGAGTGTTTTCTTGTTCTATGACTAAGTACTTGGATGTTTTTAGGAGACATTACTCATCAACAGACATCATCCTTCATCTTGTTAAGATTGGATGTACTCTTTATTTTCTAACTTTGCCCTCATTAAAGAATTGCCAGACAAGGTTTATAATTATCACATCTGGTTCTTCATGGTAGAACACAGCTCTTGCTGTCTTGAAAACCAGCAACTATTGATAACCTGCAGATTACACTATTAGGGTTCCAACCTGTAGATTACGCTATTAGGGTTCCCCTGGGAAGAAGTGGAGAAAGAAAAGAACCTCAAAGGAGTTACAAGCTCTTCAGGAGACCGCCTGACCTCCTACAGGTCATTTATGAGGCTAAGCAAAACAGGACAAAATGGTAATGTTGTTACCCTTACGTTGTCAAGATAAGACACTTTGTGAGATAGTGAGATAGCTCACTTTGAGTTTTACATGACTCCATAAATAACTTGGATAGAAACCTTTGTGTTTATGGATACCCTTCTATCAGAAGCAAGCAGACATGAATTTTTTTTTTTACAATATCCCAGCAAATAATGAATCCCTGTGTTAAAATAAATTAATAATAATAAGATATTCTCAAAATATTTTTTTCATGAAAGTGGGTTTTTAACCTACTTCATGTAAGAATAAAATAATTTTTCATATTATTTTAAATTAGATAAATGTTACATTTTAAATCTTTTGAAGAACACTAACTTCAAACCACATTTTCTATTCTTTTTTTTTTTTCTCTTATAACTTCATTTAAAAAAAGAGAGATACATGTGGAGATTTTTAAAGGCATTTTGGGATAACACTATATGAACATATCATTTTCAGTATTTAATTCTTTTAGAGGTTTGATACTACATTTTCTTATATTGACATTTTTAAGATTACTGAATTTATCACTTTCCCCTTCTCCTTTGTCACTCGCCCGTATAACTTTTCTTGATCACATTCAAATTTGTGATCTTTTTCATTAATTGTTATAGTTGTTACTAGAGTCATATAGGGTATATCCATATGAATTGCTAAACACAACCATTTCTGTCTGTATAAGGTTACCTTTTAACATGTTTTGGGAGCTGACTAGTTGAGACCAAATAACTAACATCTGTGCTCTTTACTAGGAAAGGCTATACCACCTTTTGCAGGATGTCTTTGTTGCCTGTAGAGGCCTCTTGTCTTTCCTGTCTGCATTTAGTGCTTACTCAGTTCATGTTTAGGCAGTAATAGGGAGAATTGATGGGTGTATATCCTGACATTTTTAGGACACACCATTTCATAGCAAACCCTCTGATCCTCTGTCTCTTTCAAACTCTCCATTAGCCTATGCTATTACACATTCTGCAGGCATAAATATTATTGGGTGCTGAAAGGAAATATGGATGTTTGTACTCACAATCTTATTCTCTAATAATTTCTTTACATGTAAACACGTATCTCTTGGATTCTTAACATTTTGAGCAGTTTTCCTTTGATGGATTCATAATACACAATTCTTGCTGAGAAGCAGAAAAAAAAATCATTCACCTAAAATTAAATAGTGAATTAGACTTGAAATGATTGAAAATACATATTATAATTTTTATTAAATGAAACTAATTTTTATGGCATAGTGAAGAAGTGATGGTGGTAGGCATATCTTCTGAAATATTTCTAGTAAATATAATTTTTAAAAATTTTTCACTATTTTAAGTTCAGCCACATTTTATTGCAATGATTTTTAAAGGATACTTATTGATATTCTACAAAGATTATTTTACTCAAGTCTATCATAAGCAATGCTAAGACCATTCAACAACTAAAGATTCTCTCTGCATGTTGATTCTCTTTAGAAAGGACAAATTTGCTGGTGAGAAAAGAGCTACAAATGCTTCATGGAGTCAGAAATATGTAGTTGTCATATGAAATAACACAAACAAATATGTATTAAAAGTATTTTTACATAAATGATGGTCTGATGTAATGCATTTGATTAGAAAGTATGTTACATAATGTATATTGGCATTTCCGTACCTCTGTAGCTTTAATTCTTAGTAATGGTTCTTAGAGGCACTAATCTCTTATTCGCTGAAAAAGAGGAAAGTAAATAATTCCCTGGAGTAACATATAAGACAGTCAATGAAGATGCTGTTTAACTTGCCAAGCCCCATATCACATCTATGTTTAAAATCTTTCACTAAACTTTATGGACATTTGAAAAGTAAGTCGTATAGCAATGAATCTGTGAACAGAGCCAGTTGAGAATTGCTTCAAAACATGGATATTGAAATAACAAAGCTATTAAGTCTTTTTTCACCTTACACAGTGTTTTATTCTCCTTAGAATTCACTTAACAGCAGCACACCAACCAGAACAACATAATGAACAAAGGATGTTCAGCCGTGTACAGAGCTTGGCTGACACTCTGTAAATGTGATATCATATATTCTAGTTGTGTAAGACATTATTTGTTGTTTTGTTTAAGTGAGGAATATTGGAAGTAAGTATTAAATAATTCACAAAGGGTTGAGCTCCTTTGCACGTTCTAAGCATGCTCTGGATTTCATTTACAAAGAAACTAGATGATCTTTCATCCTGTGTTAGAACAATTGATCCCTGAAAAGCTGCAAAGTAAAGACCAAGCACATGGAAGAAAAATGATGGGAGTCCTAAATGGGTGCCTTGTGATCCAGTTTATTTCTGGCACTAACTCTGCTTATGTTAATAAGGTCATCAAAACTTCCATACATTTTAGAATTAAGTCTGAAGGGAATATCTTCATACTTTCCTCTCCTATTTTATTTATTCTGTGTGACTTGTCTACAGATCCCAGGTTCTTGAAACTCTGATCTCATTCAAGTTTGGTAAAATTAAATTGACAATTCACTCTACATATAGATATTATGCAGGAAGAAGTCAGAAACAGTATAATGAAAGTGGAAGTTAGGACAAGATAGTAAATACAGGGATGGGGAGGTCAATATAGACTTTCAAAGTCTACTGGCTGGTTTTGTGTTAACTTTTCAGAAGCTGGAGTTATTATCACAGAGAAAGGAGCCTTAGTTGAAAGAATGCCTCCAGTAGATCCAGCTGTGAGGCACTTTCTCAACTAGTGATCAAGGGGGGAGACCCAGCCCATTGTGGGTGGTATCATCCCTGAGCTGGTAGATCTGGTTTCTATAAGAAAGCAAATTCTGCAAGCCAGAAGAAGCAAACCAGTAAGTAACATCCCTCCATGGTCTCTGTATCAGCTCCTGCTTCCGGACATGCTTGAGTTCCAGTCCTGACTTCCTTGGTGATAAAGAGCAATGTGGAGGTATAAGCTGAATAAACCCTTTCCTCCTCAACTTGCTTCATGATCACAGTGTTTTGTGCAGGAATAGAAACCCTAAGATATATTGGTAACAGGAGTGTGATATTCCTGTGACAACCTGACCATTGTTTTGGGGAAGACTTTGGAAAGACTTTAGAACTTTGAGCTAGAAGAGCCAATGTGATATTAAGAGCTCTATGGGAAGTTCTGTAGGAGCTTGGAAGATAATGTAATGAAATCAGTGCAAAAGATGGAGGCCTGGCTTGTGAAATTTCAGAGGGATGATTTAAGACTCTTATCAGGGCTGTTGCTGTTTTGATTGTGAAGATTTTATGGTTTTGTTTAGCTGGGGCTAAAGAATAAGCTGTGATTTACAAGGTACCTGAACTACTAAAGCATTACCTTTGCATTGCTGGTATTATTAATACTGGTCAGCTGGAGCTAAGAAATTAGTAGTGATTAAGAGGAGACCCAGAGAATCAAACAACCCTATTAAAAATGGGGTACAGAGCTAAACAAAACGTTCTCAATTGAGGAATATCGAATGGCTGAGAAACATCTGAGGAAGTGCTCAACATCCTTAGCCATCAGGGAAATGCAAATCAAAACAACCCTGAGATTCCACCTCACACCAGTCAGATTGGCCAAGATCCAAAACTCAGATGACAGCAGATGCTGATGAGGTTGCGGAGAAGAGGAACACTTCTCTACTGTTGGTGGGTTGTAAACTGATACAACCACTCTGGCAATCAGTCTGGCAATTCCTCAGAAAATTGGACATAGTACTACCTGAAGACCCAGCTATTCCACTTCTGGGCATATACCCCAGAGACACTTTAATATACAACAAAGATACATGCACCACAATGTTCATAGCAGATCTATTTATAATAGCCAGAAGCTGGAAAGAACCCAGATGTCCTTCAGTAGATGAATGGATACAAAAATTGTGGTACATTTACACAATGGAGTACTACTCAGCTCTCAGAAACAATGACTTTATGAAATTCTTAAGAAAATGGTTGCATCTAGAAAATATCATCGTGAGTGAGATAACCCAGTCACAAAAGAACAGACATAACATGCAGACACTGATAGTGGGATGCTAACCCCAGAGACTCACACTGCCCCAGAAACAACTCACAGACTGTGTGAAGTCTAATAAAAAAAAGAAAACAAAACAAAACAAAAAAAGTTGAATTAGTAAACCTATAATAATTTTTAAAAACATTTTATTTTTTATACAAAATGTTCTGAAGATTTGTAAAAAAAAAAAATTGCTTACAAGTATCAAGTTTTTTTGCATACTAACTGTTTTATTCATTAAATCTTGAGTGCAAATTAGTGTTGCTTTAAATTCCCAGTACAATAATTCCACAATCTTTGTCCACTACAGGACTGGTTGTAATACTTGCTCTCATTTTTTAGACTGCTTTTTTTGTTGTTGTTTTGGGTTTTTGTTTTTTTGATGTTCTGGCTTTGTATAAAAAATATAAAAGTTAAAAAAAAATAACAATATGTTAATATACTAAATATAAAAAAACCACTAATATAAATTCAAAATTTTATTTTAAAATTACTTTTCTTGATAGTTATTATTTTGTTGACATGAGAATGCAGGACAATAAAAATCCTCATCACTGGAAAAAAAAAAAAGAAAAAGCAAGAAAATAATCTTCTTTCAACTAACCCAAAAGAAGATAGTCACACAAACATAATTCCATGTCTAATAATAAAAATAAAAGAAAAAAAAAAAAAGAGGAGACCAGCATCACTGAGGTAAAACTCTTCTGGGATGTGTTTTCTAAGAGCACAAAGAAACTATGTTCCAGAGATACCAGGTTGTACCTTGTGCTCTGGCTGGACTTGATAATGTGTATTACCCAAATGGTACTGGCTTTGAAGAAATGAATGGGTCATAAAATGCAGTTGAGGCTGAGCAATGTGAGAGGCCATTGAAGGCCAAGGGAAGATGCAGCCTCAGCTGCCATTAATGCCCCAGGACTGAAGGGGTCATGAAGTTGAGGCTTGGCACCATGTTAGGCAATCAGTGAAGCCTAGCTGCAGCTTAAGACAACAGTATTTTGGAGATGCCAGTTCCATGAGATGACCATCAAGAACAGCAGTGGCAGTTGAGAACAGGCAGCTGGAGCTTAGAAGGCAAGGTATGTGCTGCAAAGAGCAGAGCTGGAAAAGTGAACCAAGCCCTTGGAGAAGCCCTTCGAGGGTCCTGAGTGGATCCCAGATACTGGACATTTAGAGTTTGATTTTTGTTTTTGATTGTGATTGTCTCCTGATATGTTTCCCTCTTGAAGGAAGAAATAGTTTAATGGAGCCCACAGTTAGAAACTTTGAATTGAATAAAGAATTTGAATTAAAAAAAAATTGACTATTTTAAAGGGATTGAATTTTTAAAATTTTATTGGATATTATCTTTATTTACATTGCATAAGTTATATCCCACTCTCCCTTACCTCCTCCCTCTCAACTTGCTTCCATGAAGGTGCTCTTCTCCTAATCACCCTCTCCACCTCAGCGCCTTGGCTGGTTGATGATGTTGTTCTTCCAATGAGGTTACAAACCTTTGAGCTCTTTCAGTACTTTCTCTAGCTCTTAGGGTCCCTGTGTTTGACATTTCAATATGCAATATTTTGTAAAGACTGTGGAACTCTTTGGGTGATTTAGATCTTGGGGATTAATAAGAAAGTACGGGTTGAAGATTAATAGTGATGTGTTTGTGTGTCAAGTTGAAAAGGGGGCAATTGTACTGGCTCATTTTGTCTCAACTTGGCACAAGCCAGGGTTATTACAGACAAAGGAGCCTCAGTTGAGGAAATTCCTCCAGGACATCAAGCTGAGCAAGCCAAGGAAATCAAGCTAATAAGTTACATCCCTCTATGGCCTCTGTATCAGCTCCTGCTTGATGGCCTGCTTGAGTTCCAGTCCTGACTTCCTCTGGTGATGAACAGCTGTGTGAAAGTGAAAGTTGAATTAACCCTTTTCTCCCCAACTTGCTTCTTGGCCATGATGCTTTGTGCAGAAATAGAAACCCTGACTAAGGCACAAAGCCTCCTCAGAACATTTAGTTTTCAGGAGATTTATGCTTAAAAGCTCTCCAAAGTTTACTATTTAGAGCTTTCCTTATGAAGAACTTGTATCTAGTTATGTTTGACTTTATAACTCCCTATTAGTGAAAGAATTCAGTCTCTTGCTCGCTTTGGAGATTTTCATGGGTACACCTACATGTAGGTTTCATTCCCTAATGGCTTGTTCATTTACAAAACCTCTATTCCTAAGCTATGATACATCCCTGTCCCAAAGTACTGTATAGGACAGGATGCCTTCAAAAGGGTGTGTTCCCATAGAATGCAGGAATTTAACACAGTTTAAGGACATACCCTAGCAAGAGTCACTAAAAAAACAAATGTTTCATGAATAATATGATTATACAAGTTGAATTTTTTGGATTATAGATGACTTAAAAGTGGAAAAGTGAATTACATTATTTTTGCTGAACGATACTGACCTAGACCAACAAATTTATTATTTTTCTTGGACATAATATCCTGTGAAGGTAAATGGTTTCATTCCTTACAAGTGACACTAAAGCAGCTGCTAGCTTAGAAAAAAAACCCAAAAATACATCACTTCACTTGAATTCATAAAAGTTTTTAATATCATTTCATATAAATTTTCCATTCACTAGTATTAAAACCACAATGTCATGAAATTCTGTACTAAATAGGCTTGCAGAAATATAAAGTTTCTCTCAAATTATAAACCTAGAAAGCAAGGATGATCAGCACTCCTGATGAGATGTGGGAAAGTTCCTGATGGACGAAAAGAATTACATAAATTAATACTGTTAATTACACTCCAAAGGGCAGTGTCAAAATGATGGATGGCTAATGCTGGTTATTGAATGTTCTCTGTCAAGCAGAGAAGAATGAATTAGATCAATACAACCAAAGTGATTTTTTGATGTACCTAATGTTTTCATCAATGTTTTTCTCTAGGCTCTTCCTTCTCTTATGATAATCATGAAAATAAATAGTTTGCCGCATCACCTGATTGTTCAGGTAAATTTTGGAGTACTTATTATCTAGAGGGAATAGGAATGTGATAATACAATTAATTATCATGCTGTTTATTCTATGATCATTATCCACAGCTTTCCATATCTTTCTATTCAATTTATCTTTGTCTTTTAAGCACAGCCATGCACTCTGGGAGAGCATGAATTCTGACAAATAAATGAAAAGGGTATAATAGTTGATATTTCATTTTTGCTCTCTGTACCATTAACCCAGATCTCTTAAAGTTTGAAATGTGATCTGGGAATCAAATAAGACAAAAGTCTGTAAAATTAGCCCAGGAGTTATTACAGCAAATGTAGACCTACAAGTTGTCATCAAATGACAGATTTCTCCTGTGTTATAAGGATTTATTTGGAGAACGCTTAAAGTGAGAAAATTGATATGTTAGGGTTTCACTACTGTGAACATATAACATGACCAAGGCAACTCTTATAATGGCAATAGCTAGTTGGGACTGGCTTACAGGTTCAGAGGTTCAGTCCATTTTCATCAAAGTGGGAACATGGCAACATCCAGGTAAACATGGTGCAGGATGAGCTGAGAGTTCTACATCTTCATCAGAAGGCTTCTAGGAGAATATTGGATTCCAAACAGCTAGAACACAAATGTGCACACAGGGGCACACCTAACCCAAAAAGGTCACATTTATTCTAACAATGTCACACCTCCAAATAGTGCACAGTCGACTTAAGAAATGTTGTGAGAAATAGTTGAAGAAACTGAAGAATAAGCAGTTTTAGCCCTCACATGTCAGAAATGGAAGAATCAGTTGCTGGATAAAATAAAGCAAAACTTCATGAGGACTAGATGAACACTTCCGTAGACCAAGTGTTTACAGCTTCAAATTTAGGTGCTGAAGAACTAATCCTGAGAATTATCATAGTAGGAAGTGGACTTTGGTGGTCCATAATATGTCTAAATGCTTCCATAATAGACAAGGGCATCTACCCCAGCTCTGCTTGCAAACCAGAACATAGCCCTAAATGGAAACAAGCATATTGACAATTGTTTCCTACTTCATCTTACTTTCAGATATATATGATGATCAAATGATATAAGCAGCATATTATTGTTGGACATAAGTTGCATAGTATATTCTAATTTATTATAGCAGATTGAAACAGAAGCAAAATTGATCCATAGTTAAAAAAATCTCCACAATACTGTACATGAGAAAAATAAAAATTAAAATGCTGAAAAGTTGTTGATCTCTGTTCTGCCCTAGGCTATTAGCAACCAGCACACAAGGGCAAAGGGAGCAGAGTCAAGGAACGGGATTTCAGATAGCCCATGGGTAGAAACAGAAATGACATTTGGGATCAGCTTCAGGGAGACATATCTATTTATTCAGGATGAATCAAAGATTGTATCATTTTGGTGTTAGGGGATAGAAATATTTAGGGTAGGCAAAGGTCATTGGCTGAAGGCTAAGGTATTGAGATGTTTCATTACTAGTGGAGGGCATTCCAAAAATCTAGGGGGCTTACTGAATGGGTTGTTATTGGTAAAAGGGAAGCTGAGCGTAGAATCTCACCAAGGCTATGTGAGATTCCACAGGTTGATGTATAGGGGTTTTGGGCACCCCAGAAAAAGAAAAGAAGAAGCCCTGTTTTGGTAAAAATGAGTCCTCCAATTTGCACTAAGTTCAGGGTTTTCTAGTAATGTCAGGCTTTGATGTTAGCAACAGGGTTTCTGAATAAAAGGCTGAAACAGCATTGGATCTTTCGTCACTGTAGTTTGCACATGGCTCTTCTTGTTTTGTTATT